>NW_024608332.1:0-58087 GCF_018296145.1 Oncorhynchus tshawytscha | reverse complement strand
ATACTATCTGTGATGCATACTATCTGTGATGCATACTATCTGTGATGCATGCTATCTGTGATGCATGCTATCTGTGATGCATACTATCTGTGATGCATACTATCTGTGATGCATACTATCTGTGATGCATGCTATCTGTGATGCATACTATCTGTGATGCATACTATCTGTGATGCATACTATCTGTGATGCATACTATCTGTGATGCATACTATCTGTGATGCATACTATCTGTGATGCATACTATCTGTGATGCATGCTATCTGTGATGCATACTATCTGTGATGCATACTATCTGCATACTATCTGTGATGCATATCTGTGATGCATACTATCTGTGATGCATACTATCTGTGATGCATACTATCTGTGATGCATACTATCTGTGATGCATGCTATCTGTGATGCATACTATCTGTGATGCATACTATCTGTGATGCATATCTGTGATGCATACTATCTGTGATGCATACTATCTGTGATGCATACTATCTGTGATGCATACTATCTTGTGATGCATACTATCTGTGATGCATACTATCTGTGATGCATGCTATCTGTGATGCATGCTATCTGTGATGCATACTATCTGTGATGCATGCTATCTGTGATGCATACTATCTGTGATGCATACTATCTGTGATGCATACTATCTGTGATGCATACTATCTGTGATGCATACTATCTGTGATGCATACTATCTGTGATGCATGCTATCTGTGATGCATACTATCATGCTATGCATCTATCTGTGATTTATCTGAATACTATCTAGTCTTATCTGTGATGCAGTGATGCAATGCTAATCTAGGTTTGAACCTAGTCTTTGACATATCAAAGAGTTGGGTTGAGATGTATGTTCAGTGTGTGTTGGAAAATAGGTCTAGGCAGTAACCCCACAGGCTGCTTAACAGAAAACCAATTAAAAAAGACTCAATCTTACGTAAGTGACTGCTTGTTGTCTAGCACATTCAGAATACCTACTTAATACCTGAGTAATTCATTTACTAAATCAATACTCCATTAAGAGGAAAGCAGCCAGGTGTGTTATTAGACGTTGAAGAAAAGAAGAAGGTTATCAATGGTAAACTAGCCACCAACACACACACACATGCACACGTGTAAACACAGATACTCTTGACGGCCCAAAAAAGTTTGTTATATCCCACTGATGGGTTTTGTGACTTGGCTGTTTAGAAGGAACACAGTAAAGTTGAGATCAGACTCCAACTACTGAATTATAGATGTTGTTTTTTCTGTTTATCATTTTGCCTCAGAACTAGAACTATTTCTGTCTTCTCCTCTGCTCCCCCCCATCAGGTGCTGCAGATGTATCTACCGTTCTGTGGAATATCCATCTCCAATGCCAAGTTGTTTTCAGAGTCTCGGAAGGAGTACGAGAGGAGCAGAGTGAGTTGGCTCACACACTCTTCGAAAAAAGGGTTCCAAAACAGTTCTTTGGCTGCCCCCATAAGGATAACCCTTTTGGTTCCAGGTAGAACCCTTTTGGGTTCCATGTAGAACTCTCTGTGGAAAGGGTTCTACATGGAACCCAAAAGGATTCTTCAAAGGGTTCTCCTATGGGGACAGCCAAAGAACCCTTTTAGGTTCTACATAGCACCTTTTTTGTCTAAGAGTGCATAGCCTGTCTGTCTCTCACATAGCCTGTCTGTCTCTCACATAGCCTGTCTCTCTCACAAAGCCTGTCTGTCTCTCTCACATAGCCTGTCTGTCTTTCTCACATGGCCTGTCTGTCTGTCACATAGCCTGTCTGTCTCTCTCCACATAGCCTGTCTGTCTCTCACATAGCCTGTCTGTCTCTCTCACATAGCCTATCTGTCTGTCACATAGCCTGTCTGTCTCTCACATAGCCTGTCTGTCTCTCTCACATAGCCTATCTGTCTGTCACATAGCCTGTCTGTCTCTCACATAGCCTGTCTGTCTCTCTCACATAGCCTGTCTGTCTGTCACATAGCCTGTCTGTCTCTCTCACATAGCCTATCTGTCTGTCACATAGCCTGTCTGTCTCTCACATAGCCTGTCTCTCTCACAAAGCCTGTCTGTCTCTCTCACATAGCCTGTCTGTCTGTCACATAGCCTGTCTGTCTCTCACATAGTGTCTCTCTCACAAAGCCTGTCTGTCTCTCTCACATAGCCTGTCTGTCTGTCACATAGCCTGTCTGTCTCTCTCACATAGCCTGTCTGTCTGTCACATAGCCTGTCTGTCTCTCTCACATAGCCTGTCTCTCACATAGTCTGTCTGTCACATAGCCTGTCTGTCTCTCACATAGCCTGTCTCTCTCACATAGCCTGTCTCTCTCACAAGCCTGTCTGTCTCTCTCACATAGCCTATCTGTCTGTCACATAGCCTGTCTGTCTCTCACATAGCCTGTCTCTCTCACAAAGCCTGTCTGTCTCTCTCACATAGCCTGTCTGTCTGTCACATAGCCTGTCTGTCTCTCACATAGCCTGTCTGTCTCTCTCACATAGCCTATCTGTCTCTCACAAAGCCTGTCTGTCTCTCTCACAAAGCCTGTCTGTCTCTCTCACATAGCCTGTCTGTCTCTCTCCACATAGCCTGTCTGTCTCTCACATAGCCTGTCTGTCTCTCTCACATAGCCTGTCTGTCTCTCACATAGCCTGTCTGTCTCTCACATAGCCTGTCTCTCTCACATAGCCTGTCTGTCTCTCTCACATAGCATGTCTCTCTCACACAGCCTGTCTGTCTCTCACATAGCCTGTCTGTCTCTCAATTTATGTTGAATTAGACTTCCAACCATAAACAAGATGATTAGTCCTGATTATGTAAGCCATCATTTAGATGTCTATTGCATTTAAAGGGACAAACAGTTTACAGTATACATTGAATCTGTTCACAACAAAAAATGGGAAAACATGTCTTACAACAATCACAAGCTAAACTTTATACCCTCTGAGGAGTTGTACACTACACCGTTCTGCAGACTCTCTCTCTCTCTCTCCATTTCTTAGACAAGTAGAGAGAGTGGTCAGTGTTGTTGTTGTGCTCCTCCAGGCTCTGCTAGAGGTGGTGAATGACCTGTTTGAGGAACAGACAGACCTGGAGAAGATAGTGAGGAAGATCATGCAGAGAGCTGTGACCCTGCTGCAGTGTGAACGCTGCTCTGTGTTGCTGCTGGAGGATATACACTCACCTGTGAGACTGACCTCTCCTCTCTTCTCCTCTGCTTCCTTCTCCCTGTCTCCTCTCCTCTCTTCTCCTCTGCTTCCTTCTCCCTGTCTCCTCTCCTCTCTTCTCCTCTGCTTCCTTCTCCTCTCTTCTCCTCTCCTCTGCTTCCTTCTCCTCTCTTCTCCTTCTCCTCTGCTTCCTTCTCCCTGTCTCCTCTCTTCTCTTCTCCTCTGCTTCCTTCTCCTGTCTCCTCTCCTCTCTTCTCCTCTGCTTCCTTCTCCCTCTTCTCCTCTCTTCTCCTCTGCTTCCTTCTCCTGTCTCCTCTCCTCTCTTCTCCTCCACTTCCTTCTCCCTGTCTCCTCTCTCTCTTCTCCTCTGCTTCCTTCTCCCTCTCTCCTCTCCTCTCTTCTCTCTGCTTCCTTCTCCCTGTCTCTCTCTCTCTTCTCCTCTGCTTCCTTCTCCTGTCTCCTCTCTCTCTTCTCCTCCACTTCCTTCTCCCTGTCTCCTCTCTTCTTCTCTCTGCTTCCTTCTCCCTGTCTCCTCTCCTCTCTTCTCCTCTGCTTCCTTCTCCCTGTCTCCTCTCCTCTCTTCTCCTCTGCTTCCTTCTCCTGTCTCCTCTCCTCTCTTCTCCTCTGCTTCCTTCTCCTGTCTCCTCTCCTCTCTTCTCCTCTGCTTCCTTCTCCCTGTCTCCTCTCCTCTCTTCTCCTCTGCTTCCTTCTCCCTGTCTCTCTCTCCTCTCTCTTCTCCTCTGCTTCCTTCTCCCTGTCTCCCTCTCCTCTCTTCTCCTCTGCTTCCTTCTCCCTGTCTCCTCTCCTCTCTTCTCCTCTGCTTCCTTCTCCCTGTCTCCTCTCCTCTCTTCTCCTCTGCTTCCTTCTCCTGTCTCCTCTCCTCCTCTCCTCTGCTTCCTTCTCCCTGTCTCCTCTCCTCTCTTCTCCTCTGCTTCCTTCTCCCTGTCTCCTCTCCTCTCTTCTCCTCTGCTTCCTTCTCCTGTCTCCTCTCCTCTCTTCTCCTCTGCTTCCTTCTCCCTGTCTCCTCTCCTCTCTTCTCCTCCGCTTCCTTCTCCCTGTCTCCTCTCTCTCTTCTCCTCTGCTTCCTTCTCCCTGTCTCCTCTCCTCTCTTCTCCTCTGCTTCCTTCTCCCTGTCTCCTCTCCTCTCTTCTCCTCTGCTTCCTTCTCCCTGTCTCCTCTCCTCTCTTCTCCTCTGCTTCCTTCTCCCTGTCTCCTCTCCTCTCTTCTCCTCTGCTTCCTTCTCCTGTCTCCTCTCCTCTCTTCTCCTCTGCTTCCTTCTCCCTGTCTCCTCTCCTCTCTTCTCCTCTGCTTCCTTCTCCCTGTCTCCTCTCCTCTCTTCTCCTCTGCTTCCTTCTCCCTGTCTCCTCTCCTCTCTTCTCCTCTGCTTCCTTCTCCCTGTCTCCTCTCCTCTCTTCTCCTCTGTTCCTTCTCCCTGTCTCCTCTCTTCTTCTCCTCTGCTTCCTTCTCCCTGTCTCCTCTCCTCTCTTCTCCTCTGCTTCCTTCTCCCTGTCTCCTCTCCTCTCTTCTCCTCTGCTTCCTTCTCCTGTCTCTTCTCTCTTCTCCTCTGCTTCCTTCTCCCTGTCTCCTCTCCTCTCTTCTCCTCTGCTTCCTTCTCCCTGTCTCCTCTCCTCTCTTCTCCTCTGCTTCCTTCTCCCTGTCTCTCTCTCCTCTCTTCTCCTCTGCTTCCTTCTCCCTGTCTCCTCTCCTCTCTTCTCCTCTGCTTCCTTCTCCCTGTCTCCTCTCCTCTCTTCTCCTCTGCTTCCTTCTCCCTGTCTCCTCTCCTCTCTTCTCCTCTGCTTCCTTCTCCCTGGCTCCTCTCTCTCTTCTCCTCTGCTTCCTTCTCCTCCTCTCCTCTCTTCTCCTCTGCTTCCTTCTCCCTGTCTCCTCTCTCTCTTCTCCTCCACTTCCTTCTCCTGTCTCCTCTCCTCTTCTCCTCTCTTCCTTCTCCTGTCTCCTCTCCTCTCTTCTCCTCTGCTTCCTTCTCCTGTCTCTTCTCTTCTCCTCCTTCCTTCTCCCTGTCTCCTCTCCTCTCTTCTCCTCCACTTCCTTCTCCCTGTCTCTCTCCTCTCTTCTCCTCCACTTCCTTCTCCCTGTCTCCTCTCCTCTCTTCTCCTCTGCTTCCTTCTCCTGTCTCCTCTCCTCTCTTCTCCTCCACTTCCTTCTCCCTGTCTCCTCTCCTCTCTTCTCCTCCACTTCCTTCTCTGTCTCCTCTCCTCTCTTCTCCTCTGCTTCCTTCTCCCTGTCTCCTCTCCTCTCTTCTCCTCCGCTTCCTTCTCCCTGTCTCCTCTCCTCTCTTCTCCTCTGCTTCCTTCTCCCTGTCTCTCTCTCTCTTCTCCTCTGCTTCCTTCTCCCTGTCTCCTCTCCTCTCTTCTCCTCTGCTTCCTTCTCCTGTCTCCTCTCCTCTCTTCTCCTCCGCTTCCTTCTCCCTGTCTCCTCTCCTCTCTTCTCCTCTGCTTCCTTCTCCCTGTCTCCTCTCCTCTCTTCTCCTCCACTTCCTTCTCCCTGTCTCCTCTCTCTCTTCTCCTCCTTCCTTCTCCTGTCTCCTCTCCTCTCTTCTCCTCTGCTTCCTTCTCCCTGTCTCCTCTCCTCTCTTCTCCTCCACTTCCTTCTCCCTGTCTCCTCTCCTCTCTTCTCCTCCACTTCCTTCTCCCTGGCTCCTCTCCTCTCTTCTCCTCCACTTCCTTCTCCCTGGCTCCTCTCCTCTCTTCTCCTCCTTCCTTCTCCTGTCTCCTCTCCTCTCTTCTCCTCTGCTTCCTTCTCCTGTCTCCTCTCCTCTCTTCTCCTCCGCTTCCTTCTCCCTGTCTCCTCTCCTCTCTTCTCCTCTGCTTCCTTCTCCCTGTCTCCTCTCCTCTCTTCTCCTCTGCTTCCTTCTCCCTGTCTCCTCTCCTCTCTTCTCCTCCGCTTCCTTCTCCCTGTCTCCTCTCCTCTCTTCTCCTCTGCTTCCTTCTCCCTGTCTCCTCTCCTCTCTTCTCCTCTGCTTCCTTCTCCCTGTCTCCTCTCCTCTCTTCTCCTCCGCTTCCTTCTCCCTGTCTCCTCTCCTCTCTTCTCCTCTGCTTCCTTCTCCCTGTCTCCTCTCCTCTCTTCTCCTCTGCTTCCTTCTCCCTGTCTCCTCTCCTCTCTTCTCCTCTGCTTCCTTCTCCTGTCTCCTCTCCTCTCTTCTCCTCTGCTTCCTTCTCCTGGCTCCTCTCCTCTCTTCTCCTCTGCTTCCTTCTCCCTGTCTCCTCTCCTCTCTTCTCCTCTGCTTCCTTCTCCCTGTCTCCTCTCCTCTCTTCTCCTCTGCTTCCTTCTCCCTGTCTCCTCTCTCTCTTCTCCTCTGCTTCCTTCTCCTGTCTCCTCTCCTCTCTTCTCCTCTGCTTCCTTCTCCCTGTCTCCTCTCCTCTCTTCTCCTCCGCTTCCTTCTCCCTGTCTCCTCTCCTCTCTTCTCCTCTGCTTCCTTCTCCCTGTCTCCTCTCCTCTCTTCTCCTCTGCTTCCTTCTCCCTGTCTCCTCTCCTCTCTTCTCCTCTGCTTCCTTCTCCCTGTCTCCTCTCCTCTCTTCTCCTCTGCTTCCTTCTCCCTGTCTCCTCTCCTCTCTTCTCCTCCACTTCCTTCTCCCTGTCTCCTCTCCTCTCTTCTCCTCTGCTTCCTTCTCCCTGTCTCCTCTCCTCTCTTCTCCTCCACTTCCTTCTCCCTGTCTCCTCTCCTCTCTTCTCCTCTGCTTCCTTCTCCCTGTCTCCTCTCCTCTCTTCTCCTCTGCTTCCTTCTCCCTGTCTCCTCTCCTCTCTTCTCCTCCGCTTCCTTCTCCCTGTCTCCTCTCCTCTCTTCTCCTCTGCTTCCTTCTCCCTGTCTCCTCTCCTCTCTTCTCCTCTGCTTCCTTCTCCCTGTCTCCTCTCCTCTCTTCTCCTCTGCTTCCTTCTCCCTGTCTCCTCTCCTCTCTTCTCCTCTGCTTCCTTCTCCCTGTCTCCTCTCCTCTCTTCTCCTCTGCTTCCTTCTCCCTGTCTCCTCTCCTCTCTTCTCCTCTGCTTCCTTCTCCCTGTCTCCTCTCCTCTCTTCTCCTCTGCTTCCTTCTCCTGTCTCCTCTCCTCTCTTCTCCTCTGCTTCCTTCTCCCTGTCTCCTCTCCTCTCTTCTCCTCTGCTTCCTTCTCCCTGTCTCCTCTCCTCTCTTCTCCTCTGCTTCCTTCTCTGTCTCCTCTCCTCTCTTCTCCTCTGCTTCCTTCTCCCTGTCTCCTCTCCTCTCTTCTCCTCTGCTTCCTTCTCCCTGTCTCCTCTCCTCTCTTCTCCTCCACTTCCTTCTCCCTGTCTCCTCTCCTCTCTTCTCCTCCACTTCCTTCTCCCTGTCTCCTCTCCTCTCTTCTCCTCCGCTTCCTTCTCCCTGTCTCCTCTCCTCTCTTCTCCTCCGCTTCCTTCTCCCTGTCTCCTCTCCTCTCTTCTCCTCTGCTTCCTTCTCCCTGTCTCCTCTCCTCTCTTCTCCTCCGCTTCCTTCTCCCTGTCTCCTCTCCTCTCTTCTCCTCTGCTTCCTTCTCCCTGTCTCCTCTCCTCTCTTCTCCTCCACTTCCTTCTCCCTGTCTCCTCTCCTCTCTTCTCCTCCACTTCCTTCTCCTGTCTCCTCTCCTCTCTTCTCCTCCACTTCCTTCTCCCTGTCTCCTCTCCTCTCTTCTCCTCTGCTTCCTTCTCCCTGTCTCCTCTCCTCTCTTCTCCTCTGCTTCCTTCTCCTGTCTCCTCTCCTCTCTTCTCCTCCACTTCCTTCTCCCTGGCTCCTCTCCTCTCTTCTCCTCTGCTTCCTTCTCCCTGGCTCCTCTCCTCTCTTCTCCTCTGCTTCCTTCTCCTGTCTCCTCTCCTCTCTTCTCCTCCACTTCCTTCTCCCTGTCTCCTCTCCTCTCTTCTCCTCCGCTTCCTTCTCCCTGTCTCCTCTCCTCTCTTCTCCTCCACTCCTTCTCCCTGTCTCCTCTCCTCTCTTCTCCTCCACTTCCTTCTCCCTGTCTCCTCTCCTCTCTTCTCCTCCGCTTCCTTCTCCCTGTCTCCTCTCCTCTCTTCTCCTCTGCTTCCTTCTCCTGTCTCCTCTCCTCTCTTCTCCTCCACTTCCTTCTCCCTGTCTCTCCTCTCTTCTCCTCTGCTTCCTTCTCCCTGTCTCCTCTCCTCTCTTCTCCTCCACTTCCTTCTCCCTGTCTCCTCTCCTCTCTTCTCCTCCACTTCCTTCTCCTGTCTCCTCTCCTCTCTTCTCCTCTCCTTCTCCCTGTCTCTCTCTCTCTTCTCCTCCATATTTCCTTCTCCCTGTCTCCTCTCCTCTCTTCTCCTCCACTTCCTTCTCCCTGTCTCCTCTCCTCTCTTCTCCTCCACTTCCTTCTCCCTGGCTCCTCTCCTCTCTTCTCCTCTGCTTCCTTCTCCCTGTCTCCTCTCCTCTCTTCTCCTCCACTTCCTTCTCCCTGTCTCCTCTCCTCTCTTCTCCTCCACTTCCTTCTCCCTGTCTCCTCTCCTCTCTTCTCCTCCGCTTCCTTCTCCCTGTCTCCTCTCCTCTCTTCTCCTCTGCTTCCTTCTCCCTGTCTCCTCTCCTCTCTTCTCCTCCACTTCCTTCTCCCTGTCTCCTCTCCTCTCTTCTCCTCTGCTTCCTTCTCCCTGTCTCCTCTCCTCTCTTCTCCTCTGCTTCCTTCTCCCTGTCTCCTCTCCTCTCTTCTCCTCCACTTCCTTCTCCTGTCTCCTCTCCTCTCTTCTCCTCTGCTTCCTTCTCCCTGTCTCCTCTCCTCTCTTCTCCTCTGCTTCCTTCTCCTGTCTCCTCTCCTCTCTTCTCCTCCACTTCCTTCTCCCTGTCTCCTCTCCTCTCTTCTCCTCTGCTTCCTTCTCCCTGTCTCCTCTCCTCTCTTCTCCTCCACTTCCTTCTCCCTGGCTCCTCTCCTCTCTTCTCCTCCACTTCCTTCTCCCTGCTCCTCTCCTCTCTTCTCCTCCACTTCCTTCTCCCTGTCTCCTCTCCTCTCTTCTCCTCTGCTTCCTTCTCCCTGTCTCCTCTCCTCTCTTCTCCTCCACTTCCTTCTCCCTGTCTCCTCTCCTCTCTTCTCCTCCACTTCCTTCTCCCTGTCTCCTCTCCTCTCTTCTCCTCCACTTCCTTCTCCCTGTCTCCTCTCCTCTCTTCTCCCTCCACTTCCTTCTCCCTGTCTCCTCTCCTCTCTTCTTCTTCCTTCTCCCTGTCTCCTCTCCTCTCTTCTCCTCCACTTCCTTCTCCTGTCTCCTCTCCTCTCTTCTCCTCCACTTCCTTCTCCCTGTCTCCTCTCCTCTCTCTTCTCCTCCACTTCCTTCTCCCTGTCTCCTCTCCTCTCTTCTCCTCCACTTCCTTCTCCCTGTCTCCTCTCCTCTCTTCTCCTCCACTTCCTTCTCCCTGGCTCCTCTCCTCTCTTCTCCTCCGCTTCCTTCTCCCTGTCTCCTCTCCTCTCTTCTCCTCTGCTTCCTTCTCCCTGTCTCCTCTCCTCTCTTCTCCTCCACTTCCTTCTCCTGGCTCTCTCCTCTCTTCTCCTCCACTTCCTTCTCCCTCTCCTCTCCTTCTTCTCCTCTGCTTCCTTCTCCCTGTCTCCTCTCCTCTCTTCTCCTCTCCACTTCCTTCTCCCTGGCTCCTCTCCTCTCTTCTCCTCCACTTCCTTCTCCCTGTCTCCTCTCCTCTCTTCTCCTCTGCTTCCTTCTCCCTGTCTCCTCCTCTCTTCTCCTCCGCTCCTTCTCCTGGCTCCTCTCCTCTCTTCTCCTCCACTTCCTTCTCCCTGTCTCCTCTCTTCTTCTCTCCACTTCCTTCTCCCTGTCTCCTCTCCTCTCTTCTCCTCTGCTTCCTTCTCCCTGTCTCCTCTCCTCTCTTCTCCTCCGCTTCCTTCTCCCTGTCTCCTCTCTCCTCTCTTCTCCTCCACTTCCTTCTCCCTGTCTCCTCTCTCTCTTCTCCTCCACTTCCTTCTCCCTGTCTCCTCTCCTCTCTTCTCCTCTGCTTCCTTCTCCCTGTCTCCTCTCCTCTCTTCTCCTCTGCTTCCTTCTCCCTGGCTCCTCTCCTCTCTTCTCCTCCACTTCCTTCTCCCTGTCTCCTCTCCTCTCTTCTCCTCCACTTCCTTCTCCCTGTCTCCTCTCCTCTCTTCTCCTCCACTTCCTTCTCCTGTCTCCTCTCCTCTCTTCTCCTCCACTTCCTTCTCCTGTCTCCTCTCCTCTCTTCTCCTCCACTTCCTTCTCCCTGACTCCTCTCCTCTCTTCTCTCCACTTCCTTCTCCTGTCTCCTCTCCTCTCTTCTCCTCCACTTCCTTCTCCCTGTCTCCTCTCCTCTCTTCTCCTCCACTTCCTTCTCCCTGTCTCCTCTCCTCTCTTCTCCTCCACTTCCTTCTCCCTGACTCCTCTCCTCTCTTCTCCTCCACTTCCTTCTCCCTGTCTCCTCTCCTCTCTTCTCCTCCACTTCCTTCTCCCTGTCTCCTCTCCTCTCTTCTCCTCCGCTTCCTTCTCCCTGACTCCTCTCCTCTCTTCTCCTCCACTTCCTTCTCCCTGTCTCCTCTCCTCTCTTCTCCTCCACTTCCTTCTCCCTGTCTCCTCTCCTCTCTTCTCCTCCACTTCCTTCTCCCTGACTCCTCTCCTCTCTTCTCCTCCGCTTCCTTCTCCCTGTCTCCTCTCCTCTCTTCTCCTCCACTTCCTTCTCCCTGTCTCCTCTCCTCTCTTCTCCTCCACTTCCTTCTCCCTGACTCCTCTCCTCTCTTCTCCTCCACTTCCTTCTCCCTGTCTCCTCTCCTCTCTTCTCCTCCACTTCCTTCTCCCTGTCTCCTCTCCTCTCTTCTCCTCCGCTTCCTTCTCCCGACTCCTCTCCTCGCTTCTCCTCCGCTTCCTTCTCCCTGTCTCCTCTCCTCTCTTCTCCTCCACTTCCTTCTCCTCCTCTCCTCTCTTCTCCTCCACTTCCTTCTCCCTGGCTCCTCTCCTCTCTTCTCCTCTGCTTCCTTCTCCCTGTCTCCTCTCCTCTCTTCTCCTCCACTTCCTTCTCCCCGACTCCTCTCCTCTCTTCTCCTCCGCTTCCTTCTCCTGTCTCCTCTCCTCTCTTCTCCTCCGCTTCCCTTCTCCCTGTCTCCTCTCCTCTCTTCTCCTCCACTTCCTTCTCCCTGTCTCCTCTCCTCTCTTCTCCTCCACTTCCTTCTCCTGTCTCCTCTCCTCTCTTCTCCTCCACTTCCTTCTCCCTGTCTCCTCTCCTCTCTTCTCCTCCTTCTTCTCCCTGTCTCCTCCTCTCTTCTCCTCCACTTCCTTCTCCTGTCTCCTCTCCTCTCTTCTCCTCCACTTCCTTCTCCTGTCTCCTCTCCTCTCTTCTCCTCCACTTCCTTCTCCCTGTCTCCTCTCCTCTCTTCTCCTCCACTTCCTTCTCCCTGTCTCCTCTCCTCTCTTCTCCTCCACTTCCTTCTCCCTGTCTCCTCTCCTCTCTTCTCCTCCACTTCCTTCTCCCTGGCTCCTCTCCTCTCTTCTCCTCCACTTCCTTCTCCCTGTCTCCTCTCCTCTCTTCTCCTCTGCTTCCTTCTCCCTGTCTCCTCTCCTCTCTTCTCCTCTTCCTTCTCCTGCTCCTCTCTTCTTCTCCTCCACTTCCTTCTCCCTGGCTCCTCTCCTCTCTTCTCCTCTGCTTCCTTCTCCCTGTCTCCTCTCCTCTCTTCTCCTCCACTTCCTTCTCCCTGGCTCCTCTCCTCTCTTCTCCTCCACTTCCTTCTCCTGTCTCCTCTCCTCTCTTCTCCTCTGCTTCCTTCTCCCTGTCTCCTCTCCTCTCTTCTCCTCCTTCCTTCTCCCTGGCTCCTCTCCTCTCTTCTCCTCCACTTCCTTCTCCCTGTCTCCTCTCCTCTCTTCTCCTCCACTTCCTTCTCCCTGTCTCCTCTCCTCTCTTCTCCTCTGCTTCCTTCTCCCTGTCTCCTCTCCTCTCTTCTCCTCCACTCCTCTCTCTCTTCTCCTCCACTTCCTTCTCCCTGTCTCCTCTCCTCTCTTCTCCTCCACTTCCTTCTCCCTGTCTCCTCTCCTCTCTTCTCCTCTGCTTCCTTCTCCCTGTCTCCTCTCCTCTCTTCTCCTCCCAAGCTTCCTTCTCCCTGGCTCCTCTCCTCTCTTCTCCTCCACTTCCTTCTCCCTGTCTCCTCTCCTCTCTTCTCCTCCACTTCCTTCTCCCTGTCTCCTCTCCTCTCTTCTCCTCCACTTCCTTCTCCCTGTCTCCTCTCCTCTCTTCTCCTCCACTTCCTTCTCCCTGTCTCCTCTCCTCTCTTCTCCTCCACTTCCTTCTCCCTGTCTCCTCTCCTCTCTTCTCCTCCACTTCCTTCTCCCTGGCTCCTCTCCTCTCTTCTCCTCCACTTCCTTCTCCCTGTCTCCTCTCCTCTCTTCTCCTCCGCTTCCTTCTCCCTGTCTCCTCTCCTCTCTTCTCCTCCGCTTCCTTCTCCCCGACTCCTCTCCTCTCTTCTCCTCCACTTCCTTCTCCCTGTCTCCTCTCCTCTCTTCTCCTCCACTTCCTTCTCCCTGTCTCCTCTCCTCTCTTCTCCTCCACTTCCTTCTCCCTGACTCCTCTCCTCTCTTCTCCTCCACTTCCTTCTCCCTGTCTCCTCTCCTCTCTTCTCCTCCACTTCCTTCTCCTGTCTCCTCTCCTCTCTTCTCCTCCACTTCCTTCTCCCTGACTCCTCTCCTCTCTTCTCCTCCGCTTCCTTCTCCCTGTCTCTCTCCTCTCTTCTCCTCCACTTCCTTCTCCCTGTCTCCTCTCCTCTCTTCTCCTCCACTTCCTTCTCCCTGACTCCTCTCCTCTCTTCTCCTCCACTTCCTTCTCCCTGTCTCCTCTCCTCTCTTCTCCTCCACTTCCTTCTCCCTGTCTCCTCTCCTCTCTTCTCCTCCACTTCCTTCTCCCGACTCCTCTCCTCGCTTCTCCTCCGCTTCCTTCTCCCTGTCTCCTCTCCTCTCTTCTCCTCCACTTCCTTCTCCCCGACTCCTCTCCTCTCTTCTCCTCCACTTCCTTCTCCTGGCTCCTCCTCTCTTCTCCTCTGCTTCCTTCTCCTGTCTCCTCTCTCTCTTCTCCTCCACTTCCTTCTCCCCGACTCCTCTCCTCTCTTCTCCTCCACTTCCTTCTCCCTGTCTCCTCTCCTCTCTTCTCCTCCGCTTCCTTCTCCCTGTCTCCTCTCCTCTCTTCTCCTCCACTTCCTTCTCCCTGACTCCTCTCCTCTCTTCTCCTCTGCTTCCTTCTCCCTGACTCCTCTCCTCTCTTCTCCTCCGCTTCCTTCTCCCGACTCCTCTCCCCTCTTCTCCTCCACTTCCTTCTCCCTGACTCCTCTCCTCTCTTCTCCTCTGCTTCCTTCTCCCTGTCTCCTCTCCTCTCTTCTCCTCCGCTTCCTTCTCCCCGACTCCTCTCCTCTCTTCTCCTCCGCTTCCTTCTCCCTGTCTCCTCTCCTCTCTTCTCCTCCACTTCCTTCTCCCTGGCTCCTCTCCTCTCTTCTCCTCCGCTTCCTTCTCCCTGTCTCCTCTCCTCTCTTCTCCTCCGCTTCCTTCTCCCTGACTCCTCTCCTCTCTTCTCCTCCACTTCCTTCTCCCTGACTCCTCTCCTCTCTTCTCCTCCACTTCTTCTCTCTCCTCTCTTCTTCTCCTCCACTTCCTTCTCCCTGACTCCTCTCCTCTCTTCTCCTCCGCTTCCTTCTCCCTGTCTCCTCTCCTCTCTTCTCCTCCACTTCCTTCTCCCTGACTCCTCTCCTCTCTTCTCCTCTGCTTCCTTCTCCCCTGACTCCTCTCCTCTCTTCTCCTCTGCTTCCTTCTCCCTGTCTCCTCTCCTCTCTTCTCCTCCTTCCTTCTCCCGACTCCTCTCCTCTCTTCTCCTCTTCCTTCTCCCGACTCCTCTCCTCTCTTCTCCTCCTTCCTTCTCCCCGGCTCCTCTCCTCTCTTCTCCTCTGCTTCCTTCTCCCTGTCTCCTCTCCTCTCTTCTCCTCCGCTTCCTTCTCCCTGTCTTCCCTCTTTCTCCCCGCTGACTCTCTCTCTCTTCTCTCTTCTCTCCCGACTCCTCTCATCTTTCCCTTCTTCCTTCTCCCTGTCTCCTCTCCTCTCTTCTCCTCTGCTTCCTTCTCCTGTCTCCTCTCCTCTCTTCTCCTCCACTTCCTTCTCCTGTCTCCTCTCCTCTCTTCTCCTCTGCTTCCTTCTCCCTGTCTCCTCTCCTCTCTTCTCCTCTGCTTCCTTCTCCCTGTCTCCTCTCCTCTCTTCTCCTCCGCTTCCTTCTCCCTGTCTCCTCTCCTCTCTTCTCCTCCGCTTCCTTCTCCCTGTCTCCTCTCCTCTCTTCTCCTCCGCTTCCTTCTCCCCGACTCCTCTCCTCTTCTCCTCTGCTTCCTTCTCCCTGTCTCCTCTCCCTCTTCTCCTCTGCTTCCTTCTCCCTGTCTCCTCTCCTCTCTTCTCATCCGCTTCCTTCTCCCCGACTCCTCTCCTTGCCCTCCTCTAATTTCTTCTCCCTGGCTCCTCTCCTCCTCCTTCTCTCATTTCTCTCCTCTGCTATGAATGTGTCATAAACAATAAACTCATCTGTGAGACCTCAGCTATTCTCTCCTCCTTTATATTCTAAATTTCTCTTTCCTTCTGTTTTCCCTCTCAATACTTCACTCTCCAATTCTCCCCTCTCCAATTCTCTCCTCTCAATTCTCCCCTCTCCAATACTTCACTCTCCAATTCTCCCTCTCTAATTCTCCCCTCTCCAATACTTCACTCTCCAATTCTCCCTCTCTAATTCTCCCTCTCCAATACTTCACTCTCCATACTTCACTCTCCAATTCTCCCCTCTCCAATTCTCCCCTCTCCAATACTTCAATTCGCTCCAATTCTCCCTATTCTCCCTCTCCTATTCTCCCCTCTCTAATTCTCCCCTCTCCAATTCTCCCCTCTCCAATTCTCCCCTCTCTCTATTCTCCCTCTCTAATTCTCCCCTCTCCAATTCTCCCTTCTCCAATTCTCCCTCTCTAATTCTCCCCTCTCATAATCTCCCCTCTCTAATTCTCCCCTCTCCAATTCTCCTTCTCCAATTCTCCCTCTCTAATTCTCCCCTCTCATATTCTCCCTCTCTAATTCTCCCTTCTCCAATTCTCCCCTCTACTATTCTCCCCTCTCCAATTCTCCCTCTCCAATTCTCCCCTCTCTAATTCTCCCCTCTCCAATTCTCCCCTCTCCAATTCTCCCCTCTCCAATTGTGTGTATTTTATGCAGGTGGTAAAGTTCTCAAAGACCTTTGAGCTCATGTCTCCCCTGTGCAACATGGACCGTGACATCAGGTGAAGTCTCCACTGCATGGGAGAAGATATTTTAACAGTTATACATAATCATTGATAGGAAGGACAGACATCCTCCTGTATCCCCAATCCATGTATTTGGCATTTCTTGAGAGTGTGTGTCTCTTTGACAAAGTCAGCATGGAGAAGCTGTCCTGCTCTGATTGGCTGATCAATAACAGCATTGCAGAGCTGGTGGCGTCCACAGGACTGCCTGTCAACATCAGCGACGTCTGTCAGGACCCCCGCTTTGATGCTGAGGTGGGGCACCAATCACTCACAATCAACACACGCACACACGGACACACACACACACACACACACACACACACACACACACACACACACACACATTTGGACACACAAACACACAGGCACACGCAGGCACGCACATACAGATGTAGGATCTTAATTTGAGCCAGTTTGCTACAGCAGGAAAATAATCCTGCTGAAACAGGAAATGTGAATATTATGTGGATTATGATTAATGCAAATGTTTTGTAGGGGGTTGATAAATTTTTTGATCCTGACAATCCTGACATTTCAAAGTGGAAATTACAAACTTTGAAAGCTTTTTTTAAACCTTGAATACACTGCAGGTTTGCATTTCATTCTGTGCAGGAACATTCTCAGCAACAAAAGAATGATTAAATGAAGATCCTACACCTGTATGCACACACACACACACACACAGTAACATTCCACTCCGCACTCCCCAGGCAGATCAAGCCTCAGGATTCCACATCAGATCAGTACTGTGCGTCCCCATCTGGAATCGGACTCATCAGATAATAGGTGGGTTCACCAGTCTGTTCAGCCATCCACTGTCACTTGAAAACCACTCTGTCTTTTTACCTTTCTGCTATTCCACCCGTTCAATAATGACAAATATTGATGTATTTTCTGTACTGTTTTAAGGGGTGCCCAGATTCTAAATCGCCTGGACAGGAGGACGTTCAATGATGCAGATCAAAGACTGTTTGAGGCGAGCTCCCTCTCCACTGAGGTTCTATCTATATATCTATAATGAGACAGTGGGTTGAGCAGGTTCTATATATCTATATGTATGATGAGACAGTGGGTTGAGAAGGTTCTATCTATCTATATCTATATATGTATGATGAGACAGTGGGTTGAGCAGGTTCTATCTATATATGTATGATGAGACAGTGGGTTGAGAAGGTTCTATCTATCTATATCTATATATGTATGATGAGAGTGGATTGAGCAGGTTCTATCTATCTATATCTATATATGTATGATGAGAGTGGATTGAGCAGGTTCTATCTATCTATATCTATGTATGTATGATGAAACAGTGGATTGAGCAGGTTCTATCTATCTATATCTATGTATGTATGATGAAACAGTGGATTGAGCAGGTTCTATCTATCTATATCTACAGTGAGGGGGGAAAGTATTTGATCCCCTGCTGATTTTGTACATTTTCCCACTGACAAAGAACTGATCAGTCTATAATTTTAATGGTGGATTTATTTGAACAGAGACAGAATAACAACAAAAAAATCCAGAAAAGCGCATGTCAAAAATGTTATAAATTTAGTTGCATTTTAATGAGGAAAATGTGTATTTGACCCCTCTGCAAAACATGACTTAGTACTTGGTGGCAAAACCCTTGTTGGCAATCACAGAGGTCAGACGTTTCTTGTAGTTTGCACACATCTCAGGAGGGATTTTGTCCCACTCCTCTTTGCAGATCTTCTCCAAGTCATTAAGGTTTCGAGGCTGACGTTTGGCAACTCGAACCTTCAGCTCCCTCCACAGATGTTCTATGGGATTAAGGTCTGGAGACTGGCTAGGCCACTCCAGGACCTTAATGTGCTTCTTCTTGAGCCACTCCTTTGTTGCCTTGGCAGTGTGTTTTGGGTCATTGTCATGCTGGAATACCCATCCACGACCCATTTTCAATGCCCTGGCTGAGGGAAGGAGGTTCTCACCCAAGATTTGACGGTACATGGCCCCGTTCATCGTCCCTTTGATGCGGTGAAGTTGTAGCAGAAAAACACCCCCAAAGCATAATGTTTCCACCTCCATGTTTGACAGTGGGGATGGTGTTCTTGGGGTCATAGGCAGCATGCCTCCTCCTCCAAACATGGCGAGTTGAGTTGATGCCAAAGAGCTCCATTTTGGTCTCATCTGACCACAACACTTTCAGCCAGTTGTCCTCTGAATCATTCAGATGTTCATTGGCAAACTTCAGACAGGCATGTATATGTGCTTTCTTGAGCAGGGGGACCTTGCGGGCGCTGCAGGATTTCAGTCCTTCACGGCGTAGTCTGTTACCAATTGTTTTCTTGTTGACTATGGTCCCAGCTGCCTTGAGATCATTGACAAGATCCTCCCCTGTAGTTCTGAGCTGATTCCTCACCATTCTCATGATCATTGCAACTCCACGAGGTGAGATCTTGCATGGAGCCCCAGGCTGAGGGAGATTGACAGTTCTTTTGTGTTTCTTCCATTTGCGAATAATCACACCAACTGTTGTCACCTTCTCACCAAGCTGCTTGGCGATGGTCTTGTAGCCCATTCCAGCCTTGTGTAGGTCTACAATCTTGTCCCTGACATCCTTGGGGAGCTCTTTGGTCTTGGCCATGGTGGAGAGTTTGGAATCTGATTGATTGATTGCTTCTGTGGACAGGTGTCTTTTATACAGGTAACAAGCTGAGATTAGGAGCCCTCCCTTTAAGAGTGTGCTCCTAATCTCAGCTCGTTACCTGTATAAAAGACACCTGGGAACCAGAAATCTTTCTGATTGAGAGGGGGTCAAATACTTATTTCCCTCATTAAAATGCAAATCAATTCATAACATTTTTGACATGCGTTTTCTGGATTTTTTTGTTGTTATTCTGTCTCTCACTGTTCAAATAAACCCACCATTAAAATTATAGACGGATCATTTCTTTGTCAGTGGGCAAACGTACAAAATCAGCAGTGGATCAAATACCTTTTTCCCTCACTGTATATATGTTGATGAGACAGTGGATTCAGCAGTCAGATGGAACAGAGTAAATAGACATTTCAATGTCATAGATTTAGCCGCTGGTAACTTGTGGAATAGACACTGGCTAGAATGCGGTTTTAACCAATCAGCATTCAGGATTAGACCCACCTGTTGTATAATAGATATTATAAACTGGGTGGTTCGAGCCCTGAATGCTGATTGGCTGACAGCCATGCTATGACAAAATATGTATTTTTACTGCTCTAATTACATTGGCAACCAGTTTATAATAGCAATAAGGCGCCTCTGTGGTTTGTGATATATGGCCAATGTACCACGTCTAAGGGCTGTATCCAGGCACTCCGCGATGTGTCGTGCTTAAGAACAGCTCTTTGCCGTGGTATATCAGCCATATACCACACCCCCTCATGCCTTATTGTTTAATTTGAAAGCTGTTTTATTGGTGGAAACGTTTTTCTACCCTGTCTCCATACAGGCCTTTGTGATATTCTGTGGGCTGGGGATCAACAACACCATGATGTACAATCAAGTGAAGAAGACCTGGGCCAAGCAGTCTGTGGCCCTGGATGTGAGCATTGATAGGATGCATCCCAAATGGTCAAAAGTAGTGCACTATAAAGGGCTTAGGGTGCAATTTGGGACTGAGCCATGTACTCTTCTCCCTTCACTCACTAGGCGTTTAGTTTTTATTAATATGCCTTTCGTGCACTAACACTCACACTTGACTTTCCCCCCCCTACTAGCTCTGACTTTACTGATAGCTGTTTTACTGAGAAAACATGTACTTACTATGACTGAGATAGATGGTTGTCCCACTTAGCTCCCTTAAGATGAATGCACTAACTTTAAGTCGGATAAGAGTGTCTGGTAAATGTAAAATGAACGTGTTAGCTAGCCAGTCTAGTTGCTGGGCTTTAGGCTCCACTGTCTGTCTGTCTGTCTGTCTGTCTGTCTGTCTGTCTGTCTGTCTGTCTGTCTGTCTGTCTGTCTGTCTGTCTGTCTGTCTGTCTGTCTGTCTGTCTGTCTGTCTGTCTGTCTGTCTGTCTGTCTGTCTGTCTGTCTGTCTGGTCCTCAGAATGCTTTATGAAACAACGGAGGTAATGTGGTTAAAACACATATCAGACTTGATGAGAGGCGATATACTAGTATATATTATATATACTATATACTAGTATATTATATTATGTTATGTATACACTATATACTAGTATATTATATACTAATATATATATATACTAGTATATAATATATTATATTATGTATACACTATATACTAGTATATTATATTTACTATATGCTAGTATATTATATTATATTATGTATACACTATATACTAGTATATTATATTATGTATACTATATACTAGTATATTATATTATATACTAGTATATTATATTTACTATATGCTAGTATATATATGTATATTATATTATATATATTATATACTATGTATAATATATTATATTATTATATACACTATATACTAGTATATTATATTTACTATATGCTAGTATATTATATTATATTATGTATACACTATATACTAGTATATTATATTATGTATACACTATATACTAGTATATTATATTATATATACTATATAATAATATATTGCATTATATATACTATATATATATACTATATATATACTATATATATATACTATATATTGGTATATTAAATTATATACACCATATATTATACTAAATATACTATACATTGATATATTATATACTAGTATATTTTTTACTCCAGACACTTTTTGCCGTGGGCAATCTTTTTTTGACAGCGTCCCCTCTTTGGAAACAGTGAAAATACCTGAAATATTTATGGTGGGAGAGAAGAACCCTGCTGAATATTAATGTGTCGGATCGGCTCAGGCAGTAGAGGATGATACTGTAAAAATGCAGTCATGAGTAGTGTGAAGAAGACAATATTGCGTCTATGTATGCATCCCAAATGGCACCCTATTCCCTATATAGTGCACTACTTTGCGCCAGATCCCATATCATCATGCATGTCCCACACCCACCTGCAGGGGGCCAGAGAGGTTCATGAGAGAGAGATATAATGAGGGAGAGAGAGAGAGAGAGATAATGAGGGAGAGAGAGAGAGAGAGAGAGAGAGAGAGAGAGAGAGAGGGATATAGAGAGGGAGAGGGAGAGAGAGAGAGATATAATGAGGAGAGAGAGAGAGAGATAATGAGGAGAGAGAGAGAGGATATAAAGAGGGAGAGCGATAAGAGAGAGAGATAATGAGGGAGAGAGAGAGAGAGATATAATGAGGGAGAGAGAGAGAGGGATATAAAGAGGGAGGGAGAGAGAGATAAAATGAGGGAGAGAGAGAGATAATGAGGGAGAGAGAGAGAGAGATAATGAGGGAGAGAGAGAGGGATAATGAGGGAGAGAGAGAGAGAGAGATAATGAGGAGAGAGAGAGAGTGAGAGAGATATAAAGAGGGAGGGAGAGAGAGAGAGATAATGAGGGAGAGAGAGAGAGAGAGAGATAAAGAGGGAGGGAGAGAGAGAGAGATAAATTGAGGAGAGAGAGAGATATAATGAGGGAGAGAGAGAGAGAGATAATGAGGGGAGAGAGAGAGGGATAATGAGGGAGAGAGAGAGAGAGATATAAAGAGGAGGGAGAGAGAGATAATGAGGGAGAGAGAGAGAGATAATGAGGGAGAGAGAGAGAGAGAGAGAGAGAGAGGAGAGAGAGATAATGAGGAGAGAGAGAGAGATAATGAGGGAGAGAGAGAGGATATAAAGAGGGAGAGAGAGAGAGAGAGAGATATAGAGAGGCGAGAAAGAGAGAGAGAGAGAGAGATAAAGAGGGAGAGAGAGAGAGAGGATATAAAGAGGGAGAGAGAGAGAGAGAGAGAGATATAGAGAGAGCGAGAAAGAGAGAGAGAGAGAGAGAGATAAAGAGGGAGAGAGAGAGAGAGAGAGCGATAGAGCGAGAGAGAGAGAGGGATATAAGAGGGAGAGAGAGTCAATGATGATGTTTTCTCCTCCCTCAGATGCTGTCCTACCACGCCACATGCTCCAAGGTAGAGGTGGACAGACTCAAGGTATGTCTGAGAATTACATTACATGTAGAAGAAATAGAAAAACAAACAAACAAACTAAATCTACAAGATAATAATCAAAACAGTAGAAGTCACCTGGTTACTTTCCCAAGGGTGTATTCACTAGGAACCAAACAGAAGAAAATGGAATGAAACAGGGAGGAATCTACCTGAATTTGACCAATAGAAACGTCCATTTCCGTTGCAAAACGTTTTATTACGTCAGACTAACGAGTACACCCCAGGACTATAATGAAGAGGGACTGGTGAGGTGTGGAGGTGGATGTGGGGGTCAGAGGACCTATCATAAAGAGGGACTGGTGAGGGTGGAGGAGGAGGTGGGGGTCAGAGGACCTATCACAAAGAGGGACTGGTGAGGGTGGAGTAGGAGGTGGGGGTCAGAGGACGTATCATAAAGAGGGACTGGTGAGGGTGGAGGAGGAGGTGGGGGTCAGAGGACCTATCATAAAGAGGGACTGGTGAGGGTGGAGGAGGAGGTGGGGGGTCAGAGGACCTATCGTAAAGAGAGACTGGAGGGACTGGTGAGGGGTGGAGGTGGGGGGTCAGAGGACCTATCATAAAGAGGTAATGGAGGGACTGGTGAGGGGGTTGGAGGTGGGGGTCAGAGGACCTATCATAAAGAGGGACTGGAGGGACTGGTGAGGGGAGGGGGTGGAGGTGGGGGTCAGAGGACCTATCATAAAGAGAGACTGGAGGGACTGGTGAGGGGTGGAGGTGGGGGTCAGAGGACCTATCACAAGAGAGACTGGAGGGACTGGTGAGGGGGGTGGAGGTGGGGGTCAGAGGACCTATCATAAAGAGACTGGGGGACTGGTGAGGGGGGGGTGGAGGTGGGGGTCAGAGGACCTATCATAAAGAGGGACTGGAGGGACTGGTGAGGGGGGTCAGAGACCCTATCATAAAGAGGGACTGGAGGGACTGGTGAGGGGTGGAGGTGGGGGTCAGAGGACCTATCATAAAGAGGGACTGGTGAGGGGGGTCAGAGGACCTATCATAAAGAGGGACTGGTGAGGGGGGTGGAGGTGGGGTCAGAGGACCTATCATAAAGAGGGACTGGAGGGACTGGTGAGGGGGTGGAGGTGGGGGTCAGAGGACCTATCATAAAGAGGGACTGGAGGGACTGGTGAGGGGGGTCAGAGGACCTATCATAAAGAGGACTGGAGGGACTGGTGAGAGGGGGGGGGGTTGGAGAACCTGAGGCTTTGAGTTTGCTATTTCCTGTTCACCTACTAGGACGCTCAATATTCACCCCCACATTCTACTCCCTCAGGCTGCTAAGATCCCTTTGAGCAGTGAGCTGGGCATCGAAGAGTTCCACTTCAACGATTTCTCATTGGACAACGACGCCATGATCACTGCCTCCCTCCGGATGTTTCTGGAACTCGGAGCCGTCCAGAAGTTTAAGATTGACTACGACGTGAGTGAGGTCAACAATGAGGGAGAATGGAGAGGCTTTCTTATTTCTCTCCAGCAACTTTTCCAAAATCACTACATTTTCCAGAAATCCTGGTTGGATTGTAGCAGATTTCCTGGTTATTCTGTCCTGATCCCGGGAATTTTGGGAGGACCAGAATATTGCAACCCTATTGGGAGTACCAGAATATTACAACCCTATTGGGAGTACCAGAATATTACAACCCTATTGGGAGTACCAGAATATTTACAACCCTATTGGGAGTACCAGAATATTACAACCCTATTGGGAGTACCAGAATATTACAACCCTTTTGGGAGTACCAGAATATTACAACCCTTTTGGGAGTACCAGAATATTGCAACCCTATTGGGAGGACCAGAATATTGCAACCCTATTGGGAGTACCAGAATATTACAACCCTATTGGGAGTACCAGAATATTACAACCCTTTTGGGAGTACCAGAATATTGCAACCCTATTGGGAGTACCAGAATATTACAACCCTATTGGGAGTACCAGAATATTACAACCCTATTGGGAGTACCAGAATATTACAACCCTTTTGGGAGTACCAGAATATTGCAACCCTATTGGGAGGACCAGAATATTGCAACCCTATTGGGAGTACCAGAATATTACAACCCTATTGGGAGTACCAGAATATTACAACCCTATTGGGAGTACCAGAATATTACAACCCTTTTGGGAGTACCAGAATATTGCAACCCTATTGGGAGGGCCAGAATATTGCAACCCTATTGGGAGTACCAGAATATTACAACCCTATTGGGAGTACCAGAATATTACAACCCTTTTGGGAGTACCAGAATATTGCAACCCTATTGGGAGGACCAGAATATTGCAACCCTATTGGGAGTACCAGAATATTACAACCCTATTGGGAGTACCAGAATATTACAACCCTATTGGGAGTACCAGAATATTACAACCCTATTGATCTTGTTTTTGATGAACTCTCTTGGTGACATGTTACAGTAACACCTGATATGAGAACAACAGCAAAGCAAACATTTATTCCTTATGACTGTTTATTCCTTATGACTGTTTATTCCTTATGACTGTTTATTCCTTATGACTGTTTATTCCTTATGACCGTCCCTCCTCCCTCTCAGGTCCTGTGTCGCTGGCTGTTGACGGTGAGGAAGAACTATCGTACGGTGGCATACCATAACTGGAGGCATGCCTTCAACGTGTGCCAGTGCATGTTCCTCATGATCACAGTGAGTCAATACAACAAAAGATGCTCTATGTACACATTTAGAAAAGAGGGTTCCTCAAGGGTTCTTTGGTAAGGCGGATGGTTCTATGTGGAACCGAACCATAATGAGTCAAAGTTCACTTTGAGCCCTTAAATGGTTCTTTGCAGTTCAGAAAAGGGTTCTTTGATCTTTTAGTGATAATTCAAATTTAAGGACGGGGTTTCCTCAAAAATCTTTTTGTGCTGCCATGAGTGAAGGTGTCATTCCAGTTGATCTAATGTGTTGTGTTATTACATGGCCAGGACAGTGTCTTGTAAAAGACTCTGTGTAAGACCTTGTGTCAGTTCTGTTTGCTGAGTCAGACGATCTCAATCCTCTCCTCAGGGACCCCAGCCCTTCCACAGCTACCAGTTAACACAATAATGACAACTATGGAGTTTTAACAATATAATACGACTAACCAGAATAAAACACAGTGTAATGTTCATTTGAAAGGTTATTTGTAGAACTTTTGAGATTGGCAAAGATTCTTTGAAGAACCATTCTCCATAAAGGTTCTATAAAGAACCATTAAAAAGCGTTCTCAATAGCAACGAAAAGGGTTGTAAGCATAGCGGAACCTTTTTGGTGCTATTGTATGTAGAACCATATTTGAATGGTTCTTTGTAGAACCTCAGGAAAGGGTTCTCTACAGCACTGTAAAAGTTCAATTTAAAACCCTTATAGAACCTTCAAAAAAGGGTTCTACTGTGCCTTCATCAAGAATCCACACCCCTTGACTTTTTCCACATTTTGTTGTGTTACAGCCTGAATGAAAACATGTCTTAAATTGAGATTGTGTCACTTGCCCACACACACAATACCCTGTAATGTCAACGTGGAATGATGCTTTTTGAAACTTTTGAAATGAATTTCACATTTAAGGCTGAAATGCCCTTTGTCATGGCAAACTGTTTGGTTCACATTGTTCCTCAATTTGTTTCCCCACCAAGGCAATTAAAGTAAAGATGAACCAATTACAATGGTTCTGTCCCAAATTACCTATTTTGTTCTCCACTTTTGACCAGGGACGAGACAAGGGTAGTGCACTATATAGTGAATAGAGTGCCGTTTGGGACACAAGTAATGTCTTGGATAGTTTCCGTAATTCCGTTACCTCTGTGTCCGCAGACGGCTGGTTTCCAGGATGTTCTGTCGGATGCAGAGACCCTGGCGTTGATGGTGGGTTGTCTCTGCCATGACTTAGACCACCGTGGCACCAACAATGCCTTCCAGGCCAAGTGAGTCACCTCGGCTGAGCACCGAAGAGAAATAAGGAAAATGAAGGAAAATAAAGAAAAATGAGGACGATATTAGTCTGATCAGTCAGTCAGTCTGCACGTCCGTCCGTCCATCTTCCCTGTTAATCAATCAATCAGTTGAATGTCCCTCCTCTGCTGCTTCCTACAGGACTGGCTCTGCTCTGGCCCTGCTCTACGGGACATCAGCTACTCTGGAGCACCATCACTTCAACCATGCAGTCATGATCCTACAGAGTGAGGTGACCTTGGCTACCATCACCTTTACTTAAGAGCTTCCATTTATTCCTCAACCCTGACATTCCCCCTTCCATGTATTACCTGATAATATATCTTTTTCAACAGGGTCATAAAATCTTAATATATATTTTGCTCATGTCTTCCATCAGGGTCATAAAATCTTAATATATATTTTGCTCATGTCTTCCAACAGGGTCATAATATCTTTGCCAACCTGTGTTCCAAAGAGTACAGTAGTATGATGCAGCTACTGAAACAGGCCATCCTCTCCACTGACCTCACCCTGCACTTCCAGTAAGACTTACAACTTCCACATGCAGTTGTAGAACAGAAACGTGATAACACAAACAGACCGGCACTCAGGCCACCTCCCGCCTGCTTTGCCATTGAACATCCCTCCTTTTCCTTGTATCCGTTCTGTGACTCTGTCTGTGCTCCTAAACAGGAGAAGGAGCCAGTTCTTTGACTCTGTCTGTGCTCCTAAACAGGAGGAGGAGCCAGTTCTTTGACTCTGTCTGTGCTCCTAAACACGAGGAGGAGCCAGTTCTTTGACTCTGCCTGTGCTCCTAAACAGGAGGAGGAGCCAGTTCTTTGACTCTGTCTGTGCTCCTAAACAGGAGGAGGAGCCAGTTCTTTGACTCTGCCTGTGCTCCTAAACAGGAGGAGGAGCCAGTTCTTTGACTCTTTCTGTGCTCCTAAACAGGAGGAGGAGCCAGTTCTTTGACTCTGTCTGTGCTCCTAAACAGGAGGAGGAGCCAGTTCTTTGACTCTGTCTGTGCTCCTAAACAGGAGGAGGAGCCAGTTCTTTGACTCTGTCTGTGCTCCTAAACAGGAGGAGGAGCCAGTTCTTTGACTCTGTCTGTGCTCCTAAACAGGAGGAGGAGCCAGTTCTTTGACTCTGTCTGTGCTCCTAAACAGGAGGAGGAGCCAGTTCTTTGACTCTGTCTGTGCTCCTAAACAGGAGGAGGAGCCAGTTCTTTGACCGTGTTCTCTCTGGAGAGTTCAGCTGGACAGACGAGGCTCACAGAGAACTTCTCAGGTCCTTCCATCTTTCTTGTGTATTGAACCATGATCAACAATATCCTTATGTGGAGACTTGGTTTGGTTCTAAACAACCTCTGACCTCTGTCATCACCAGGTCTATGCTAATGACAGCATGTGACTTGGGTGCAGTGACCCGCCCCTGGGAGATCTCCAAACAGGTGAAATGTTACAAAACTTCTTCCTGTGTCACAAATGACACCCTAATCCTTGTATAATGTACTAGTTTTGACTAGGGTCCATATGATCATCATTGACATCATTGACATCACTTTGAAATCCCCCTGCAGGTTGCGGAGTTGGTGACCAGTGAGTTTTTCGAGCAAGGTGACAGGGAGAGGTCTGAGCTCAAGTTAACTCCAGCGGTAAGCAGTATACAGTACTACTGTAACACCTTTCAAACTACACTTCCCTTCAAACTACACGTCCCTTCAAACTACACTTCCCTTCAAACTACACTTCCCTTCAAACTACACTTCCTTTCAAACTACACTTCCCTTCAAACTAAAATTCCCGTTAAACTACACTTCCTGTTAAACTACACTTCCTGTTAAACTACACTTCCCGCTAAACTACACTTCCTGTTAAACTACACTTCCCGTTAAACTACACTTCCTGTTAAACTACACTTCCTGTTAAACTACACTTCCTGTTAAACTACACTTCCTGTTAAACTACACTTCATTGTACAACTTCGCTTCCAACTACCCCTCCCTTCAAAATAAACTTCTCTTCAATGTCAGATCATCAACTTTGATATTAACGCTCCATCCACTACGACCTTGATTCCCTTGAGTCCAAGCTCCATTAATGCACCTTTAGTCTGCACAGCATTTAGGAAGTCGACTTTTATCTTTCCTTCTGCTGAGCGTCAGTATCTTTCTATCGCCCTCTGGGATCCCAGACGTTAGCCTTGATGTAGGGAGTTCTTTCTCTAGATATTCAACTGTTGGGATGAAATGACTAAAGTTAGCCTTGATGTAGGGAGTTCTTTCTCTAGATATTCAACTGTTGGGATGAAATGACTAAAGTTAGCCTTGATGTAGGGAGTTCTTTCTCTAGATATTCAACTGTTGGGATGAAATGACTAAAGTTAGCCTTGATGTAGGGAGTTCTTTCTCTAGATATTCAACTGTTGGGATGAAATGACTAAAGTTAGCCTTGATGTAGGGAGTTCTTTCTCTAGATATTCAACTGTTGGGATGAAATGACTAAAGTTAGTTAAGTGATTAGGAGTGAATGATACTGTAACAGCAGCCCCCCACCTCACCCCCATCTCTCCCCTCAGGCCATCTTTGACCGTAATCGTAAAGACGAGCTGCCTGCCCTGCAGCTGGAGTGGATAGATGGGATCTGTAAGCCCCTCTACCAGGTAATGGACTTGCCTGTTCTAAACCCATCTAGTCTGTTTGTTACTGACACACCAAGTTCAAGGGGATATCCAACGCAATAAAATCTATGTCCAGTACTTTCATTTAGTCCAGACCTGTATGTTTTCACAGTATGATGTCTTCTGAAATGTCTTTATTTCCTCCCTTTTCTCAGTCATCCTGCATGAAATGAGCCGATGTCTGTCTGTGATACAGCCCCTTCTAAGTCAGTCTCCCACACTGTCTCCCCTCTAGGCTCTGATGAAGCTAAACGGGAAGCTGAAGCCTATGGTTGATGGGATAGCAGCCAACCGCATGAAGTGGAAGGAGCTGGGCTCGTCCTATCAGCAGCACACACACAGAACTGCAGAGACCAATCAGATTCCTGGCTCTGAGTCAGGACCCAACCCAGAGACCAATCAAAATCCAGACTCCAGTCAGAACTCGCAACTAGAGTTTGGGTCAAATTCAGTATTTGATCAGACTTCAGTTCTCACTACAGAGTCAAGTGGTCATCCAGAGTTTGGGTCAAATTCAGTACTTGATCAGACTTCAGTTCTCACTACAGAGTCAAGTGGTCATCCAGAGTTTGGGTCAAATTCAGTATTTGATCAGACTTCAGTTCTCACTACAGAGTCTAGTGGTCATCTGGGGTCAGATGGAAGTATAGGGTCTGGGCAGCTGTCTCAGGGGCAGGGGGCTGAAGTTTGAAGAGAGAGGGAAGGGGAGAGCGAATAAGGGAGGAGAGAGGGAGGGGGGGATTAGGAGATAGGGAGGGGGAGAGAAGGAGGGAGGAGAGAGGGAGGGGGAATTAGGAGAGAGGGAGGGGGAATTAGGAGATAGGGAGGGGGAGAGAGAAGGAGGGAGGAGAGGGGAGGGGGAATTAGGAGATAGGGAGGGGAGAGAGAAGGAGGGAGGAAAGGGGGGAGGGGGAATTAGGAGATAGGGAGGGGAGAGAGAAGGAGGGAGGAGAGAGAAGGAGGGAGGGGGAATTAGGAGGAGGGAGGGAGGGGAGAGAGATAGGGAGGGAGGAGGAAGAAGGAGGGGTAGGAGATAGGGAGGGGAGAGAGGAGGAGGGAGGAGAGAGGGGGGGGAATTAGGAGATAGGGAGGGGAGAGAGGAGGGAGGGAGGAGAGGGGGGGGGAATTAGGAGATAGGGAGGGGAGAGAGGAGGAGGGAGGAGGGGGAGGGAGGGGGAGAGAGAGGAGGGAGGAGAGGGAGGGGGGAATTAGGAGATAGGGAGGGAGAGAGGAGGAGGGAGGAGAGGGGAGGGGGAATTAGGAGATAGGGAGGGGAAGAGAAGAGGAGGGAAGGCTGTGTGGTACTGTAGTGTCTGTACCTCAAACTGATCTAGTTGGGGTATTAAAAAGGTCTGTTTTTTACACTTTGTTTCCATCTTGTAGGACACGTCAGTGGACTACGTGTTGATCTTTATCACATTGTAATTACAAGAACATTGAGTGTGAAACATCCATTCATGTTAGATTCCTGCTCACACCTTCGTTGCACTGCTCTTGTGAAATGTAGTAATGCTACCCACGTGATAAACCTCCTGTTTGTTAAAGCTTGTGCATCCATGGACCGGCTTTGAAACCAAAGATGTCCAGTAACCAATGTGTTATGCCTTCATGTACAAGAAATCACTGTGATCTCTCTCTTTCTCACTCTCTTTCCGTCTCTCTTTCCCTCTCTGTATCTCTCTGTATCTACCCCCCGCCCTCTCTCTCTGTATCTCTCTCTGTATCTACCCCCTTCCTCTCTCTCTGTATCTCTCTGTATCTCTCTCTGTATCTACCCCCTTCCTCTCTCTCTGTATCTCTCTCTGTATCTACCCCTTCCTCTCTCTCTGTATCTCTCTCTGTATCTACCCCCTTCCTCTCTCTCTGTTATCTCTCTGTATCTCTCTCTGTATCTCTGTATCTCTGTATCTCTCTGTATCTCTCCTGTATCTCTCTCTGTATCTCTCTGTATCTCTCTCTGTATCTCTCTCTGTATCTCTCTCTGTATCTACCCCTTCCTCTCTCTCTCTCTGTATCTCTCTTTGTATCTACCCCCTTCCTCTCTCTCTGTATCTCTCTCTGTATCTACCCCCTTCCTCTCTCTCTGTATCTCTCTCTGTATCTACCCCTTCCTCTCTCTCTGTAACTCTCTGTATCTCTCTCTGTATCTCTCTCTGTATCTACCCCCTTCCTCTCTCTCTGTATCTCTCTCTGTATCTCTCTCTGTATCTACCCCCTTCCTCTCTCTCTGTATCTCTCTGTATCTACCCCTTCCTCTCTCTCTGTATCTCTCTGTATCTCTCTGTATCTCTCTCTGTATCTCTCTTTGTATCTCTCTCTGTATCTCTCTGTATCTACCCCCTTCCTCTCTCTCTGTATCTCTCTGTATCTACCCCTTCCTTCCTCTGTATCTCTGTATCTCTCTCTGTATCTCTGTATCTTCTGTCTCTCCTTCCTCTCTCTCTGTATCTCTCTGTATCTACCCCTTCCTCTCTCTCTGTATCTCTCTGTATCTCTCTGTATCTCTCTGTGTATCTCTCTCTGTATCTCTCCTACCCTTCCTCTCTCTGTGTATCTCTCTCTGTATCTACCCCTTCCTCTCTCTCTGTATCTCTCTGTATCTACCCCTTCCTCTCTCTCTGTATCTCTCTGTATCTCTCTCTGTATCTCTCTCTGTATCTCTCTCTGTATCTACCCCTTCCTCTCTCTCTGTATCTCTCTGTATCTACCCCTTCCTCTCTCTCTGTATCTCTTTGTATCTCTCTCTGTATCTCTCTGTATCTCTCTGTATCTACCCCCTTCCTCTCTCTCTGTATCTCTCTGTATCTACCCCTTCCTCTCTCTCTGTATCTCTCTGTATCTCTCTCTGTATCTCTCTCTGTATCTCTCTCTGTATCTACCCCCTTCCTCTCTCTCTGTATCTCTTTGTATCTCTTCCTCTGTATCTCTCTGTATCTCTCTGTATCTACCCCCTTCCTCTCTCTCTGTATCTCTCTGTATCTACCCCTTCCTCTCTCTCTGTATCTCTCTGTATCTCTCTGTATCTCTCTGTATCTGTATCTCTCTCTGTATCTCTCTCTGTATCTACCCTCTCTTCCTCTCTCTCTGTATCTCTCTGTATCTACCCCTTCCTCTCTCTCTGTATCTCTTTGTATCTCTCTCTGTATCTCTCTGTATCTCTCTGTATCTACCCCCTTCCTCTCTCTCTGTATCTCTCTGTATCTACCCCTTCCTCTCTCTCTGTATCTCTCTGTATCTCTCTCTGTATCTCTCTGTATCTACCCCTGCCCTCTCTATTTCCGTCTCCCTCTATCTATCCTGTCATTTTCCTTAATGAATGTAGACCGGAGCATGATCTTGTTCCTGAATGTTTATGTCAGCTACTTGAGTAGCTGACATGTCTATGTCTGTGTCACAAATGGCAACCTATACAGAGTATAGTGTGGGACTTTTGAGCTGGTCTAAACTAGTGCACTATATAGGGAATAGGGTATCATTTGTGACGTAGCCTATGACCAACCTTTTGGTTGCATGCGTTTATTGTACATGTTAGTGTACTCAGCCCGTGGCTGAACATTTGCTCTGTTCAATGTGTACATGCATGATATCAACACTGGATGTGTACACTATATGTGTATGCATTTATTTGTCAAATGTATCTGTAGAGTTGAAGTATGCTGAGGGTTCTACAGTCCAAATGTATCTGTAGAGTTGAAGTATGCTGAGGTTTCTACAGTCCAAATGTATCTGTAGAGTTGAAGTATGCTGAGGTTTCTACAATCCAAATGTATCTGTAGAGTTGAAGTATGCTGAGGTTTCTACAGTCCAAATGTATCTGTAGAGTTGAGGTATGCTGAGGTTTCTACAATCCAAATGTATCTGTAGAGTTGAAGTATGCTGAGGTTTCTACAGTCCAAATGTATCTGTAGAGTTGAAGTATGCTGAGGTTTCTACAGTCCAAATTGGACAGCATGCTGATATGTTTTGACATGGTCGTTCTGTTGTTGACACTGAATATTGTGTTGATCAATTATTTTTGATGTTCCTGTTCCTGTACTCCACAGTAGTTTGTCTTCACTGATGAGAGTACGGAGATGTGTACTGGTGGCGGTGCACTATTGAAAGTGGTACTATACATACGGACTCAGTTTCCTATTTTAGATAGCAACTCCGTATCAGAATTCAAACGGCCAATATTTTCATATATTATAGTTAAACAAAGGTTAAATAAATAAATATATATATATATATATTAGGCTCTATATGTATTGTATGGGGGATACACAATTAGCATTTTGCTCACCGTTTCTACATTCTACACTAATACTTAAATGAAATATTGAGAGAAATTGTGCAATGGAAAGGTTCAATAGAATTTATGTCTGTCTTCCTCAGGTGGTTTTGTAAATAATTAAAAAGCACTGGCATGCGAAAAGATTATCTTTGTGTGGTTTGTGTTGAAAATTGTGAAGTATTTTATTTTGTTTTATGCTTTAGGGTTATTTAATGCGTTGGGGTTAGGGTTATTTAATGCTTTAGGGTTAGGGTTATTTAATGCTTTAGGGTTGGGGTTATTTAATGCTTTAGGGTTAGGGTTATTTAATGCTTTAGGGTTAGGGTTATTTAATGCTTTAGGTTTAGGGTTATTTAATGCTTTAGGGTTAGGGTTATTTAATGCTTTAGGGTTAGGGTTAGGGTTATTTAATGCTTTAGGTTAGGGTTATTTAATGCTTTAGGGTTAGGGTTATTTAATGCATTATTTAATGGGTTATTTTTATGCTTTAGGGTTTAGGGTTGGTTATTTTATGCTTTAGGGTGTTAGGGTTATTTAATGCTTTAGGGTTGGGGTTATTTTATGCAGTAGGGTTAGGGTTATTTAATGCGTTAGGGTTAGGGTTATTTAATGCGTTAGGGTTAGGGCTATTTAATGCTTTAGGGTTAGGGTTATTTAATGCTTTAGGGTTGGGTTATTTAATGCTTTAGGGTTAGGGTTATTTAATGCGTTAGGGTTAGGGTTATTTAATGCTTTGCGGGTAGGGTTATTTAATGCGTTAGGGTTAGGGTTATTTAATGCTTTAGGGTTGGGTTATTTAATGCTTTAGGGTTAGGGTTATTTAATGCTTTAGGGTTAGGGTTATTTAATGCTTTAGGGTTAGGGTTATTTAATGCATTAGGGTTAGGGTTATTTAATGCGTTAGGGTTAGGGTTATTTAATGCTTTAGGGTTAGGTTATTTAATGCTTAGGGTTATTTAATGCGGTAGGGTTATTTAATGCGTTTAATGCGTTAGGGCTATTTTTAATGCGTTGGGGTTAGGGTTATTTCATGCCTTAGGGGTAGGGTTATTTAATGCTTTAGGGTTATTTTATGCTTTAGGGTTAGGGTTATTTAATGCGTTAGGGGGTTAGGGTTATTTAATGCGGGTTAGGGTTATTTAATGCGTTAGGGTTATTTAATGCGTTGGGGTTATTTAATGCGTTAGGGTTATTTAATGCGGTAGGGTTATTTAATGCGGTAGGGTTATTTTATGCTTTAGGGTTAGGGTTATTTAATGCTTTGGGTTTAGGGTTATTTAATGCGTTAGGGTGATTTAATGCAGTAGGGTTATTTAATGCGGTAGGGTTATTTAATGCGGTAGGGTTATTTAATGCGTTAGGGTTATTTAGTGCGTCAGGGTTATTTAATGCGTTAGGGTTATTTAATGCTTTAGGGTTATTTAATGGGTTAGGGTTATTTAATGCGTCAGGGTTAGGGTTATTTAATGCGTCAGGGTTAGGGGTTATATAATGCTTTAGGGTTAGGGTTATTTAATGCGTTAGGGTTATTTAATGCAGTAGGGTTATTTAATGCGTTAGGGTTAGGGTTTATTTAATGCGTTAGGGTTAGGGTTATTTAATGCGTTAGGGTTAGGGTTATTTAATGCGTTAGGGTTAGGGTTATTTAATGCGTTAGGGTTATTTAATGCGTTAGGGTTATTTAATGCTTTAGGGGTGAGGGTTATTTAATGCGTTAGGGTTAGGGTTATTTAATGCTTTAGGGTTAGGGTTATTTAATGCGTTAGGGCTATTTAATGCTTTAGGGTTAGGGTTATTTAATGCTTTAGGGTTAGGGTTATTTAATGCGTTAGGGCTATTTAATGTGTTACGGCTAGGGTTATTTCATGCCTTAGGGGTAGGGTTATTTAATGCTTTAGGGTTATTTAATGCGTTAGGGTTATTTAATGCAGTAGGGTTATTTAATGCGTTAGGTTTAGGGTTATTTAATGCGTTAGGGTTAGGGTTATTTAATGCGTTAGGGTTAAGGTTATTTAATGTTTTAGGGTTAGGGTTATTTAATGTGTTAGGGCTAGGGTTATTTAATGTGTTAGGGTTAGGGTTATTTAATGCGGTAGGGTTAGGGTTATTTTATGCAGTAGGGTTAGGGTTATTTTATGCGTTACGGTTAGGGTTATTTAATGCGTTACGGTTAGGGTTATTTTATGCTTTAGGGTAGGGTTATTTTATGCAGTAGGGTTGGGGTTATTTTACACGTTAGGGTTATTTTATGCAGTAGGGTTAGGGTTATTTTATGCGTCACGGTTAGGGTTATTTTATGCAGTAGGGTTAGGGTTATTTAATGCGTTAGGGTTATTTTATACAGTAGGGTTAGGGTTATTTTATGCGTTACGGTTAGGGTTATTTTATGCGTTACGGTTGGGGTTATTTTATGCAGTAGGGAATAAACAATGATCCCAATGATACTACACAGTTACGGAATACCAGAGTATTATTAAATAGACAAAATCCACAAGAATCTTACAATTACTGAAGGGTGAATTCAGAAAGAGTGGGACACCATATAAACTGGGACAGACTTGTTAATCCAGGGACAGATTTGTTAATCCAGACAGGTTAGATAAACTGGGACAGCTTAATCCTGACTCGTTAATCCAGACAGGTTAGATAAACTGGGACAGCTTAATCCTGACTCGTTAATCCAGACAGGTTAGATAAACTGGGACATCTTAATCCTGACTCGTTAATCCAGACAGGTTAGATAACTGGGACAGCTTAATCCTGACTCGTTAATTCAGACAGGTTAGATAAACTGGGACAGTTTAATCCTGACTCGTTAATCCAGACAGGTTAGATAAACTGGGACAGCTTAATCCTGATTTGTTCATCCAGACAGGTTAGATAAACTGGGACAGCTTAATCCTGACTCGTTAATCCAGACAGGTTAGATAAACTGGGACAGTTTAATCCTGATTTGTTAATCCAGACAGGTTAGATAAACTGGGACAGTTTAATCCTGATTTGTTAATCCAGACAAGTTAGATAAACTGGGACAGCTTAATCCTGACTTGTTTATTTATTGGTCTGAAAAGAGAAAATCAGAACTATTGTTACTAAGCCCTTACAGAGAAACCACATGGTCAAAATCACGTCATTGGTATGACATATTAGAGGGGGGCGGAGCAAGCTTCAAACAGAAAGGAGGGATGGGCCAAACTTACATAATACAATTACAAAATTCCACAAGGATCAATGTATCAAAATGTAGTTGAATTGTCATTGGGGTATAATTCAGACTAATAATGGTGTCCCAGTTTATCCAACCTTCAGTCCCAGTCTACCAAATGCAAACTGAAAATAGGATTTTTACTCAGTGTACACAAATGTGTGTGTCATGCCTCCTATGAATATATCAACATTTGTTTTTTTGTGTGTGATTAGGAAACACTACTTATTGAAGCCGTGACAACAGAGGGAGCATTGCGAACCGTAGGTTGAGATTTTTGACCTGGCTACATGTACATTGAGCAACACAGCAGCTTTTCGGCATGTTTTTTACATTTCTGTATTACCAAAAAAATCAACAACAGAGTTGCCTCTTTTATAATGGAGGTCAATAGGAAAGAACATTGGACTATGGCTCTGCCCAGAACTAAGAACACACAAGGGACAAGTCATTGAATTAACATTGACAGGACATTTCCATGGTAATTTGGAATGTTCTATCAGCTGATGCTGGTTTCCATGGTAATATAGAATGTTCATTCAAATGATGCGAAGTAACTGATGTGGCTCATAGAATGTATTTTTTTTTAAATGTCAGTTGAGTTGACACAACAAATCACAGCATAGATTGAGTGGAACACCTGCTATTGCTTCTTGCTGTGCTCCTGATAACACTCACAATGGCTGCCAGTCCACCGATAATGGCTGCCAGTCCACCGATAATGGCTGCCAGTCCACCGATAATGGCGTATTCATTTGAATGGGGAGGGCTGTTCTACTCTTTCTAATTCTGTTATTTCACATTTGACCATGGAAGGAGGACCACGCAAAGGATCCGCCAAGTGGTGGTTCTGCTATTGTTTTCTGTGCTGTGCCTCCCTTGATGTGTACGACGGCCCAGTCATCTTTAATGGACGACTGCGATCAGACAATGAAAATCCAGAGTTTATTGAGGATCTGCACAACATTGTTGACAAGAGAGACTCTGAAACAGATGGCCATAGTTGGTCTGATACAAGAGGATCAACCACACAAGTAGTGGACCAAGAAATGACTGCAAACAGTGACTGCACAGGTTCAATATCTGTTCAGTCATGGAACATGGTGCAGGCCATCCTGTCCTCGGACAAGGAGGAGCCAGACACAGACCAGGAAGAGAAAGAGAGAGACTCCTCCCCCTGCTTGATAGTCCTGCCCACTGCCCCTCTGGGCATCACCTACATTCCTGTAATTCTTTACGACCTGGAACAAGAGCAACGGGAGGAGGGAGAGGAGGAGGAGAAGGAGGAGGAGAGCCAGGGAGAGAGGGAGCAGGTAGAGGAGAGTGGTGAGGAGACCAACTTCCCTGCTGCTGGTCAGGAGTGAGCTGCTAGAGGAAGACTGCGGTGGACCTCAGTGCTCTCTGCTGGTCAGTGGATGTACTGTAGAATAGGGCTCTGGTCAAAGGTAGTGCACTATGTGGGGAATAGGCAGCCATTTGGGACATGGTTGTGTCCTGTTCTGTAGTGTCAGAGGATATAATTATGTGTTGCTTGTGTTGATAATCATTGGCCATTGGGTGCAATCTCATAAGTAAAACATGTCTTCCTCTTTGCAGATGAGACACCTCAAGGTGGAGCTTCATTTCATGGAAGCCGCTTCCTTTATGGATTAAATGATCTATTCTGCAGTAGACGTCATCTGTTTTGTTGACTGGTGTGTGTTTGTGTTCTAGGTTGTCTATGAGAGCTACCTGAAGAGTTCTAACACAAGCTGAAGACCAGAAACATGGTCATCCAATGTTCTAAAAGCTGGACATACGAAGGAAAGGAAGACATTTTCCACTCCTGCAGCCACACAGCACAGTATGTACAGAACAGTGTTGCATAGATAGCCTGGTAACAAGGAACAGGACTAAATAAACAGTGTTCTCCATATCACACCACAGTGTTCTCCATATCACACCACAGTGTTCTCCATATCACACCACAGTGTTCTCCATATCACACCACAGTGTTCTCCATATCACACCACAGTGTACTCCATATCACACCACAGTGTACTCCATATCACACCACAGGGTACTCCATATCACACCATAGTGTTCTTCATATCTCACCACAGGGTACTCCATATCACACCACAGGGTTCTCCATATCACACCACAGTGTTCTCCATATCACACCACAGTGTACTCCATATCACACCAGTGTTCTCCATATCACACCACAGTGTACTCCATATCACACCACAGTGTTCTCCATATCACACCACAGTGTTCTCCATATCACACCACAGTGTACTCCATATCACACCACAGTGTACTCCATATCACACCACAGTGTTCTCCATATCACACCACAGTGTACTCCATATCACACCACAGTGTGTACTCCATATCACACCACAGTGTACTCCATATCACACCACAGTGTTCTCCATATCACACCACAGTGTTCTCCATATCACACCACAGTGTTCTCCATATCACACCACAGTGTTCTCCATATCACACCACAGTGTTCTCCATATCACACCACAGGGTACTCCATATCACACCACAGTGTACTCCATATCACACCACAGTGTACTCCATATCACACCACAGTGTTCTCCATATCACACCACAGTGTTCTCCATATCACACCACAGTGTACTCCATATCACACCACAGTGTACTCCATATATCACACCACAGTGTTCTCCATATCACACCACAGTGTTCTCCATATCACACCACAGTGTACTCCATATCACACCACAGTGTACTCCATATCACACCACAGTGTTCTCCATATCACACCACAGTGTTCTCCATATCACACCACAGTGTACTCCATATCACACCACAGTGTACTCCATATCACACCATAGTGTACTCCATATCACACCACAGTGTTCTCCATATCACACCACAGTGTTATCCATATCACACCACAGTGTTCTCCATATCACACCACAGTGTACTCCATATCACACCACAGTGTTCTCCATATCACACCACAGGGTACTCCATATCACACCACAGTGTACTCCATATCACACCACAGTGTACTCCATATCACACCACAGTGTTCTCCATATCACACCACAGTGTTCTCCATATCACACCACAGTGTTCTCCATATCACACCACAGTGTACTCCATATCACACCACAGTGTACTCCATATCACACCACAGTGTACTCCATATCACACCACAGTGTTCTCCATATCACACCACAGTGTTCTCCATATCACACCACAGTGTTCTCCATATCACACCACAGGGTACTCCATATCACACCACAGAGTTCTCCATATCACACCACAGTGTACTCCATATCACACCACAGTGTACTCCATATCACACCACAGTGTTCTCCATATCACACCACAGTGTACTCCATATCACACCACAGTGTACTCCATATCACACCACAGTGTTCTCCATATCACACCACAGTGTACTCCATATCACACCACAGTGTTCTCCATATCACACCACAGGGTACTCCATATCACACCACAGTGTACTCCATATCACACCACAGTGGTCTCCATATCACACCACAGGGTACTCCATATCACACCACAGTGTTCTCCATATCACACCACAGTGGTACTCCATATCACACCACAGTGTACTCCATATCACACCACAGTGTTCTCCATATCACACAGGGTACACAGGGTACTCCATATCACACCACAGTGTTCTTCATATCTCACCACAGGGTACTCCATATCACACCACAGGGTACTCCATATCACACCACAGTGTTCTCCATATCACACCACAGGGTACTCCATATCACACCACAGTGGTCTCCATATCACACCACAGTGTTCTCCATATCACACCACAGTGTTCTCCATATCACACCACAGTGTTCTCCATATCACACCACAGTGTTCTCCATATCACAGCACAGGTACTGTATAGGCTACACCAGATGATGTGTACAGTTTTGATGTGTACAGTTTCAGAGAGCCATGCACCATAAATAATATTGCACAAGGTAAGACTACAAACGGCAACAGCACCAACAGAAACCATATTGTACTGAATGTGAGAGAAGAGATGTTTCCATATTCATATAGTCTCTTTAACTATATCCCCTGCTCCAGCTCTGTGAAGGGTTGTCGAGAGCGTTTGATGTTGCTTTTAATTAATGAGGTTGAGAGGTGAAACAGCTGTGTGAGGCTCAGAACTGGTTCCACACACACACACACACACACACACACACACACACACACACACACACACACACACACACACACACACACACACACACACACACACACACACAGCTAGGCAGGCAGTCAATCAGCACAGCCATACTGTGACTATAGCCAGAGCCGGGCTGTAATCTATAATTTAACAGGGATTGAGTTTATTCTCAAATCCACTGAACAGAGGAGAACAGGAAGGAGAGGAAGGGGGAGCCGAGGGGACCAACCTCAGTGTGGTTACGGGGCCTGACTATATAGTGGTCTTTGATCTCTCTCTCTCTCTGTGTGTTTATCATTCTGTCATGCTCTCGTTCTCTATTCTTCTCTCTCTCTCTTTTCACTTGCTTACTCTCTCCTTATTCCTTCTCCCTCCATCTCCTCCTCCTCTCTCTCTCCTTTCTCTCTCTCTTTCACTCACTGTCTCTCTCCTTATTCATTCTCCCTCCCTCTCCTCCTCCTCTCTCTCTCCTTTCTCTCTCTCTTTCACTCACTGTCTCTCTCCTTATTCATTCTCCCTCCCTCTCCTCCTCCTCTCTCTCTCTTTCTCTCTCTCTTTCACTCACTGTCTCTCTCCTTATTCATTCTCCCTCCTCTCCTCCTCCTCTCTCTCTCCTTTCTCTCTCTCTTTCACTCACTGTCTCTCTCCTTATTCCTTCTCCCTCCCTCTCCTCCTCCTCTCTCTCTCCTTTCTCTCTCTCTTTCACTCACTGTCTCTCTCCTTATTCATTCTCCCTCCCTCTCCTCCTCCTCTCTCTCTCCTTTCTCTCTCTCTTTCACTCACTGTCTCTCTCCTTATTCATTCTCCCTCCCTCCCTCTCCTCCTCCTCTCTCTCTCCTTTCTCTCTCTCTTTCACTCACTGTCTCTCTCCTTATTCCTTCTCCCTCCCTCTCCTCCTCCTCTCTCTCTCCTTTCTCTCTCTCTTTCACTCACTGTCTCTCTCTTTATTCATTCTCCCTCCCTCTCCTCCTCCTCTCTCTCTCTTTTCTCTCTCTCTTTCACTCACTGTCTCTCTCCTTATTCATTCTCCCTCTCCTCCTCCTCTCTCTCCTTTCTCTCTCTCTTCCACTCACTGTCTCTCTCCTCCTCCTCTCTCCTTATCTTCTCCCTCCCTCTCCTCCTCCTCTCTCTCTCTCTCCTTCTCTCTCTCTTTCACTCACTGTCTCTCTCCTTATTCATTCTCCCTCCCTCTCCTCCTCCTCTCTCTCTCCTTTCTCTCTCTCTTTCACTCACTGTCTCTCTCCTTATTCATTCTCCCTCCCTCCCCTCTCCTCCTCCTCTCTCTCTCCTTTCTCTCTCTCTTTCACTCACTGTCTCTCTCCTTATTCATTCTCCCTCCCTCTCCTCCTCCTCTCTCTCTCATTTCTCTCTCTCTTTCACTCACTGTCTCTCTCCTTATTCCTTCTTTCTCTCTCCAACTGTTTGTTTATGATGACAGAATCCTAGTTACAAGGCCACAACAAGCTTTCATTATGAAACGCTGATTGAGTATTATAAACACCTTTGTATGTAGAATCTGAAAGGGAAACTGAAACTAGAAGCTCACTACCCTCTGCTAACCTGTGTGAATCAGTCAGTCATATGTAATAAAAGCTATTTGTATGATAATAATGATCATAACACCAGAGAGTGTAATTTCTGGGGAAATAGAACCCCAGCAGGACATCTAGGAACAGGAAACTAAATTCATTCTTGGAAACTACACTCTGCCACTAAACCCATGCAAATGCAGTGCCCAGTAAGTAGCCTATTTACATGAATGTATGCATACCCTCATTACAACATACTGTACCAGCCCAGGGGACAGCTTCATTCACTTCATGATTATTACTCATTTATGTTGTACTGCACTTTGAAATCAGAATGATGTTATCGTTTCATAAGGATAGCAAGGTAAATAGCAGCACAAGGGAACACTATACATCTATACTACTCTATACTACTCTATACTACACTATACTACACTATACCACAATATACTACTCGATACTACTCTATACTACACTATACTACTCTATACTACACTATACCACATTATACTACTCTATACTACTCTATACTACTCTATACTACACTATACCACACGATACTACTCTATACTACTCTATACTACACTATACCACATTATACTACCCTATACTATATACTACACTATAATAGTCTATACTACACTATACTACTCTATACTACTCTATACTACACTATACTACTCTATACTACTCTATACTACGCTATACTACTCTATGCTACTCTATACTACACTATACTACTCTATACTACTCTATACTACACTATTCTACACTATACTAGTCTCTACTACACTATACTGCACTATACTACTCTATACTACACTATACCAGTCTCTACTACACTATACTGCACTATACTACCCACACATTCTAAATATAATTATGACTGTATAAGTAAACATGGACTCAGGAGTAGAAGTAACATAGTAAATGTACATCTGTCTCCCTTCATTTAGTATGATACAGCATGTTACGTTTTGTTTGTATTCATTTGTGGATGTCCATCATTCATTTCGTAGATGATATGTGACGAATTGGCTACAGTTGAAGTCGGAAGTTTACATACACTTAGATTGGAGTCATTAAAACTCGTTTCTCAACAACTCCACAAATTTCTTGTTAACAAACTATAGTTTTGGCAAGTCGGTTAAGATATCTACTTTGTGCATGACACAAGTAATTTTTCCAACAATTGTCTACAGACAGATTATTTCACTAATAATTCACTGTATCATAATTCCAGTGGGTCAGAAGTTTACATACACTAAGTTGACTGTGCCTTTAAACAGCTTGGAAAATTCCAGAAAATTATGTCATGGATCTAGAAGCTTCTGGTAGGCTAATTGACATCATTTGAGATAATTGGAGGTGTACCTGGGGATGTATTTCAAGGCCTACCTTCAAACTCAGTGCCTCTTTGCTTGACATCATGGGAAAATCAAAAGAAATCAGCCAAGACCTCAGAAAAGACCTCCAAAAGTCTGGTTCATCCTTGGGAGCAATTTCCAAATGCCTGAAGGTACCACATTCATCTGTACAAACAATAGTATGCAAGTATAAACACCATGGGACCAGGCAGCCGTCATACCGCTCTAGAAGGAGACGTGTTCTGTCTCCTAGAGATGAATGTACTTTGGTGCAAAAAGTGCAAATCAATCCCAGAACAACAGCAAGGGACCTTGTGAAGATACTGGAGGAAACAGGTACAAAAGTATCTATATCCACAGTAAAACGAGTCCTATATCGACATAACATGAAAGGCCGCTCAGCAAGGAAGAAGCCACTGCTCCAAAACCACCATAAAAAAGCCAGACTACGGTTTGCAACTACACATGGGGACAAAGATCGTACTTTTTGGAGAAATGTCCTCTGGTCTGATGAAACAAAAATAGAACTGTTTGGCCATAATGACCATCGTTATGTTTGGAGGAAAAAGGGGAGGTCTGCAAGTCGAAGAACACCATCCCAACCGTGAAACACGGGGTGGCAGCATCATGTTGTGGGGTGCTTTGCTGCAGGAGGGACTGGTGCACTTCACAAAAAAGATGGCATAATGAGGGAGGAATATTATGTGGATATATTGAAGCAACATCTCAAGACATCAGTCAGGAAGTTAAAGCTTGGTCGCAAATGGGTCTTCCAAATTGACAATTACCCCAAGCATACTTCCAAAGTTGTGGCAAAATGACTTAAGGACAACAACGTCAAGGTATTGAAGTGGCCATCACAAAGCCCTAACCTCAATCCTATAGAAAATGTGTAGAACTGAAAAAGCGTATGCGAGCAAGGAGGCCTACAAACCTGACTCAGTTACACCAGCTCTGTCAGGAGGAATGGACCAAAATTCATCCAACTTATTGTGGGAAGCTTGTGGAAGGCTACCCGAAATGTTTGACCCAAGTTAAAAAATTGAAAGGCAATGCAACCAAATACTAATTGAGTGTATGTAAACTTCTGACCCACTGGGAATGTGATGAAAGAAATAAAAGCTGAAATAAATAATTCTCTCTACTATTATTCTGACATTTCACATTCTTAAAATAAAGTGGTGATCCTAACTGACCTAGGACAGGGAACATTTACTAGGATTAACTGTCAAGAATTGTGAAAAACTGAGTTTAAATGTATTTGGCTAAGGTGTACGTAAACTTCCGACTTTAACTGTAGGTGGCTAACGCTAACTTTAGTCACCTAGATAACATTAGCATTAGCCACCTACAGTTGAAGTTGGACGTTTACGTAGGCTAGGAATTAGGAGTTAAGGTTAGGGTTAAGGTTAGGGTTAGGGTTAGCTAAAATGCAAAGTTGTTGCAAAGTAGCTAAAAAGTAGTGAGTGAATTAGCTAAAGTTGTCCATGATGAGATTCTAACACGCAACCTTTGGGTTGTTGGACATTCTTGTTATACACCCACGCATCTACCCATCCACCCACCTCCAGTCAACATCAACAGACCTGAACCAGCCAGTCTGAACTGTTCAGTCAACATCCACAGATGTGAGCCAGCTAGTCTGAACTGTTCAGTCAACATCCACACATCTGAGATTGCTAGTGTGAACTGTTCAGTCAGTACCCACAGATCTGAGCCAGCCAGTGTTTAGAGGTGATGGAGGTTGACCCCTGACCACAAGGCATTGGATATAGTTGTAATTTTAAAAAATGCACAGTTTTTCAAGAAATCCTGTTTGGAGGATTGCCAGATTGCTTGTGTATTCCCCACTGAAATGTCAACAGTGAAGAGGCGACTTCGGGATGCTGGCCTTCTAGGCAGCGTTGCATAGAAAAAAACATGTCTCAGACTGATCAATAAGAAGACAAGATTAAGATGGGCAAAAGAACACAGACACTGGACTGAGGCACTCTACCTAGAAGGCCAGCATCCCGGAGTCGCCTCTTCACTGTTGACGTTGAGACTGGTGTTTTGGGGGTACTATTTAATGAAGCTGCCAGTTGAGGACTTGTGAGGTGTCTGTTTCTCAAACTGGACACTCTAATGTACTTGTCCTCTTGCTCAGTTGTGCACCGGGGTCACCCACTCCTCTTTCTATTCTGGTTAGAGACAGTTTGCACTGTTCTGTGAAGGGAGTAGTACACAGCATTGTATGAGTTCCTTGCCAATTTCTCACATGGAATAGCCTTAATTTCTCAGAACAAGTATAGACTGACGAGTTTCAGAAGAAAGTTCTTTGTTTCTGGACATTTTGAGCCTGTAATCGAACCCACATATGCTGATGCTCCAGATACTCAACTCGTCTAAAGAAGGCCAGTTTTACTGCTTCTTTAATCAGCACGACAGTTTTCAGCTGTACTAACATAATTGCGAAAGGGTTTTCTAATGATCAATTAGCCGTTTAAAATTATAACCTTGGATTAGCTAACACAACGTGCTATTGGAACACAGAAGTGATGGTTGATGATAATGGGCCTCTGTACGCCTATGTAGATATTCCATAAAAAATCTGCCATTTCCAGCTACAACAGACATTTACAACATTAACAATGTCAACACTGTGTTCCTGGAGTTTTGGACCACTAGATCAGTTTTGACTGTAGAGGTGATGGGGATTGCCCCCTGACCAGCAGGCATGTATCTAGTCTAAGGAGTAGTTGAAATACCTCTGTCACTTTGAGCTATACTGGGTATTAACCTCATGCATTAGCCTTTAGATGAAACAGACCAGGAGGCACACATGAGGGCTGAGTTCAGTAGAGAGGGGAGGGTTGCGTCCCAAACGGCTGACCCTTTTCCCTATATAGGACACTATACCCTATGGGCCCTGGTCAAAAGTAGTGCACTATAAAGGGACTAGACAGGACTAGACAGGACTAGATAGGAAGACAGGACTAGATAGGAACACAGGACTAGAAGACAGGACTAGAAAGGAAGACTGGACTAGATAGGAAGACAGGACTAGACAGGACTAGATAGGAATACAGGACTAGATATGAAGACAGGACTAGATAGGAAGACAGGACTAATATACAGGACTAGATAGGAAGACAGGACTAGACAGGACTAGATAGGAAGACAGGACTAGAAAGGAAGACAGGACTAGACAGGACTGGATATGAAGACAGGACTAGATATGAAGACAGGACTAGATAGGAAGACAGGACTAATATATAGGACAAGATAGGAAGACAGGACTAGATAGGAACACAGGAATAGAAGACAGGACTAGATAGGAACACAGGAATAGAAGACAGGACTAGACAGGAAGACAGGACTAGAAGACAGGACTAGATAGGAACACAGGAATAGCAGACAGGACTAGATAGGAACACAGGAATAGCAGACAGGACTAGATAGGAACACAGGAATAGAAGACAGGACTAGATAGGAACACAGGACTAGAAGACAGGACTAGAAAGAAAGACTGGACTAGATAGGAAGACAGGACTAGACAGGACTAGACAGGACTAGATAGGAAGACAGGACTAGATAGGAACACAGGACTAGAAGACAGGACTAGAAAGGAAGACTGGACTAGATAGGAAGACAGGACTTTATAGGAAGGCAGGACTAGAGAGGAAGACAGGACTAGATAGGAAGACAGGACAAGACAGGAAGACAGGACTAGATAGGAAGACAGGACTAGATATGAAGACAGGACTTTATAGGAAGGCAGGACTAGAGAGGAAGACAGGACTAATATACAGGACTAGATAGGAAGACAGGACTAGATAGGAAGGCAGATCCTGGTTGGGATCTGGTTGATTGAACCTGGTGGTGGTGGTGATGATGATGTCCTGGACTGGGATCTGGTTGATTGAACCTGGTGGTGGTGGTGATGATGATGTCCTGTTGGGATCTGGTTGATTGAACCTGGTGGTGGTGATGATGATGTCCTGGTTGGGATCTGGTTGATTGAACCTGGTGGTGGTGATGATGATGTCCTGGTTGGGATCTGGTTGATTGAACCTGGTGGTGGTGATGATGATGTCCTGGTTGGGATCTGGTTGATTGAACCTGGTGGTGGTGGTGATGATGTCCTGTTGGGATCTGGTTGATTGAACCTGGTGGTGGTGATGATGATGTCCTGTTGGGATCTGGTTGATTGAACCTGGTGGTGGTGATGATGATGTCCTGGTTGGGATCTGGTTGAACCTGGTGGTGGTGAATGATGTCCTGGGGATCTGTTGAACCTGTGATGATGATGTCCTGGTTGGGATCTGGTTGATTGAACCTGGTGGTGGTGTGATGATGTCCTGTTGGGATCTGGTTGATTGAACCTGGTGGTGATGATGATGATGTCCTGGTTGGGATCTGGTTGATTGAACCTGGTGGTGATGATGATGATGTCCTGTTGGGATCTGGTTGATTGAACCTGGTGGTGGTGATGATGATGATGTCCTGGTTGGGATCTGGTTGATTGAACCTGGTGGTGATGATGATGATGTCCTGTTGGGATCTGGTTGATTGAACCTGGTGGTGGTGATGATGATGATGTCCTGGTTGGGATCTGGTTGATTGAACCTGGTGGTGATGATGATGATGTCCTGGTTGGGATCTGGTTGATTGAACCTGGTGGTGATGATGTGTCCTGTTGGGATCTGGTTGATTGAACCTGGTGGTGATGATGATGATGTCCTGGTTGGGATCTGGTTGATTGAACCTGGTGGTGGTGATGTCCTGTTGGGATCTGGTTGATTGAACCTGGTGGTGGTGATGATGATGATGTCCTGGTTGGGATCTGGTTGATTGAACCTGGTGGTGGTGATGATGATGTCCTGGTTGGGATCTGGTTGATTGAACCTGGTGGTGATAATGATGATGTCCTGGTTGGGATCTGGTTGATTGAACCTGGTGGTGATGATGATGATGTCCTGGTTGGGATCTGGTTGATTCAACCTGGTGGTGGTGATGATGATGTCCTGGTTGGGATCTGGTTGATTGAACCTGGTCGTGGTGATAATGATGTCCTGGTTGGGATCTGGTTGATTGAACCTGGTGGTGGTGATGATGATGTCCTGGTTGGGATCTGGTTGATTGAACCTGGTGGTGATGATGATGTCCTGGTTGGGATCTCGTTGATTGAACCTGGTGGTGATGATGATGTCCTGGTTGTGATCTGGTTGATTGAACATTAAAACAGTAGCCCTCTATCCCCAAATCGCAGACATGCTTTTAGCCCCACTTCCTCTTCCCCTCAGTGTCTTAAATGCAAAACTGATACAGGCACCCTAACACATTGTTTATGGTCATGTACCAAAATACAAAGATACTGGTCTGGTGTTCTGCAAGAAATTGAAAAGATCCTAGGGGTTGATCTAGAATTGGACCCAGTTTCGTTACTGTTAGGTCTCCCTAGTAGGCATGTTACTTCTGTCGGTAAAAGGAGGCTTTACAACATCCTTACCTTCGCAGCGAGGAAAAACATCCTTTTACAGTGGATTAGTGATAAGGATCCTTCTATTAAAGATTGGCATAAGATACTATTTGAATGGGTGCCTCTGGAATATCTGACATGTACATTGCATTCTAAAACAGACCAGTTCTACAAAGTATGGGAACCTTATCTAAATTACCTAGAACCTGAGATATCAGCTATTATGCTGCAAGGATTCTCTTAGAATGGCGGGGATCTATGTATTTCAGAACTACACTGTATGTTCCATGTGTGGAACCTAACCTCTTGGTTTAAACTGAGCTTTTTTGTTTAATTTCTGTTTGTAAGTTTGTTTAAAATGTATGTATTGAGAGATCAATGATGGTGATGGGGTGAGAGAAGCACCGAGCGGGAAGAGGAAAATGGTGTACGTATGTATGGGTGTGTATATGTGTGTGTGTGCGTGTATGTATGTATGCGTATGTGTGTGTATATGCATGGGTATATGTATGTGTGTGTATGTGTGTGTATGTATCTATGTGTATATAAATGCACGTAGATATGTGTAAGTGGGTGCTGTTTTTCTTGTTTTTGTTCTGTGTGCTTTGTCTCTGTTGTTGTATCTCTTAATATGGGTGAAAATGGTGAAATTCCAATAAAAATACTGTTACAAAAACAGAAGCCCTCAGATCCATAGATCCAACTCCCCGTACAGCCGTACAGTACCACATATTCTCTGTGTGGATGTGGAAGGAACTTGTGTTGGTTCTCTCGTCTGTCAAAGGTTTTAACTCCTCTATATCTCCCTCTTTCTCTCTTCACGCCTCCCTTCACTCCAGGGCTCGGCATTCAAAAGGCTTTCATGTGCAATAGAGAGACAAAGACTTCAAGATGCTGTTCTTAACTGCAGAAATCAGTCAAAGTGTTTGGGACCCGGTGGAGATACATGGACTGTACACATGTTGTTCTTCAACGTTTATTGTGCTACCTTGTCTGCTTGGTTTGGTTTCCTGTCCCAATCAAAGGCCCCGCAGTGTTTTGACACATTAAATATTCATTGATAAGAAGCAGTACGGCTCAGAAGTAATGTCATCCTGTTCCTTATGACATAGACAGGAGGAACTGATGCTCGTCACCTTGTCACTGCGCCCTTTTAACTGTTGTTATCCGTTGCCTACTGCTACTCTATGGAGCAGAACACAAGCTACAGGTCTTTGAAAAGGCAGGCGCAGAAAAGGACGCCCAACCTTGACCTGGCACAGAAGTTCACATGCAGAACTCAAGAAGATCTGCTGTCATGGTCAGAGGCAAAAAGAACAACCCAAGACTGGAAATATTGGATAATTTTAGTACAGGCCCTATGTTCCTCCAGGAACTAAGAGGATAACTTTAGAACAGGCCCTATGTTCCTCCAGGAACTAAGATGATAACTTTTGTACAGGCCACATGTTCCTCCAGGAACTAAGATGATAACTTTTGTTCCTCCAGGAACTAAGATGATAATTTTAGTACAGGCCCTATGTTCCTCCAGGAACTAAAAGGATCACTTTAGTACAGGCCCTATGTTCCTCCAGGAACTAAGATGATAACTTTAGTACAGGCCCTATGTTCCTCCAGGAACTAAGATGATAACTTTAGAACAGGCCCCATGTTCCTCCAGGAACTAAGATGATAACTTTAGAACAGGCCCCATGTTCCTCCAGGAACTAAGAGGATAACTTTAGTACAGGCCCTATGTTCCTCCAGGAACTAAGAGGATAACTTTAGAACAGGCCCTATGTTCCTCCAGGAACTAAGAGGATAACTTTAGAACAGGCCCCATGTTCCTCCAGGAACTAAGAGGATAACTTTAGTACAAGCCACATGTTCCTCCAGGAACTAAGAGGATAACTTTAGTACAGGCCCTATGTTCCTCCAGGAACTAAAAGGATTAAGTCTGTAAGTGATGTGTCCATTGCCCGTGGTCGGCCAAACAGTGCTCTCAGACATGACAAAACAAGACTAGATGCCAGGGTTCTATGTTTGGTCAATATTGTCTCTGCTTTGGACACATGTAAAGCAGAGAGAAATTGGGCAAGAGAGAGCATAAATATTGTAGAGGGTGGGGGATTGAGATTGAGAGAGAGAAGAGAAGGAGAGTAGTGGGGTTGTTGAGAGAGAGGAGAGACAGAGGGTAGTGGGGGTTGAGAGAGAGGAGAGACAGAGGGTAGTGGGGGGGGATTGAGAGAGAGAAGAGAAGGAGGGTAGTGGGGTTGTTGAGAGAGAGGAGAGACAGAGGGTAGTGGGGGTTGAGAGAGAGAGAGCAGGAGGGTAGTGGGGTGGTTGAGAGAGAGGAGAGAAGGAGGGTAGTGGGGTTGTTGAGAGAGAGGAGAGACAGAGGGTAGTGGGGGGTTGAGAGAGAGGAGAGACAGAGGGTAGTGGGGGTTGAGAGAGAGGAGAGACAGAGGGTAGTGGGGTGGTTGAGAGAGAGAAGAGAAGGAGGGTAGTGGGGTGGTTGAGAGAGAGGAGAGACAGAGGGTAGTGGGGTGGTTGAGAAGGAGGGTAGTGGGGTGGTTGAGAGAGAGGAGAGAAGGAGGGTAGTGGGGTGGGGGTTGAGAGAGAGGAGAGCAGGAGGGTAGTGGGGTGGTTGAGAGAGAAGAGAGACAGAGGGTAGTGGGTGGGGTTGAGAGAGAAGAGAGACAGAGGGTAGTGGGGGTTGAGAGAGAGGAGAGAAGGAGGGTAGTGGGGTGGTTGAGAGAGAGGAGAGACAGAGGGTAGTGGGGGGTTGAGAGAGAGGAGAGATGGGGGTAGTGGGGGTTGAGAGAGAGGAGAGATGGAGGGTAGTGGGGGTTGAGAGAGAGGAGAGACAGAGGGTAGTGGGGTGGTTGAGAGAGAGGAGAGATGGAGGGTGGGGGTTGAGAGAGAGGAGAGATGGAGGATGGGGGTTGAGAGAGAGGAGAGATGGAGGGTGGGGGTTAAGAGAGAGGATAGATGGAGGGTGTGGATTGAGAGAGAGAGAGGATAGATGGAGGGTGGGGTTGAGAGAGAGAGGATAGATGGAGGGTGGGGGTTGAGAGAGAGAGAGGAGAGATGGAGGGTGGGGGTTGAGAGAGAGAGGAGAGATGGAGGGTGGGGTTGAGAGAGAGAGAGGATAGATGGAGGGTGTGGATTGAGAGAGAGGATAGATGGAGGGTGGGGGTTGAGAGAGAGAGGAGAGATGGAGGGTGGGGTTGAGAGAGAGAGGATAGATGGGGGTGGGGTTGAGAGAGAGAGGAGAGATGGAGGGTGGGGGTTGAGAGATTGAGGAGAGGAGAGATGGAGGGTGGGGGTTGAGAGAGAGAGGATAGATGGAGGGTGGGGTTGAGAGAGAGAGGAGAGATGGAGGGTGGGGGTTGAGAGAGAGAGGAGAGATGGAGGGGGTTAAGTGTAGAAAAATAAGGAGAGGAGGAGGTCAGAGGTTGCTGCTCCCACACAGGACCTGAGGGCCCTCCTCTTCCCCCTCCTCTCCCCCCTGCAGGACCCCAGCCCTCTCCTCTGATACTAGTCTAGCCCCAGGACACATATCAACCATGGCAAACCTTTGTTTAACAACACTCATCTTTTCGTGGACAGACTACGTAAAGACTAGGAGATTTTAGTTCTGGGTTAACCGAGATTATTACAACACTAAACCCCACAGACAGTCTCACAATAACAGCAATGGGAACTCTGACAGTTTGACAGGTTTTCCACATCTGTTCAAAACTCCACACACACAAACCACAGACAAGCAAGGTGATACTAGAGATTACTCATCAATCAATACATCAATCAATTGATTGATTACTCATTTGTTTACTGGATGCTTGAAAAGGCCAACTTTAAGATGTTTTTCCCATCCACTCTTTGATGTGTGATATCTGTGTTCCTGTAGGTCTTCCAGTCTCCTGCAGAGCTCTACCCCTGTAACCTGTCACGTCAGCAGAATAAATACAGGCTGTTGCAGGGTGAAAAACAACATCTGAACTCATTTCAAATACATTCTGTTTTCTTTAAACATCAATAATGATCATCAATCTACAGTGACATCTTGAGGTGAAGCCTGTTTTTCCTTCACATCCCATCTAAGCCCTGGTCCCGAGTGGCTCGTCAATCTGTGACTGAGCTGAACTCCCTCCTTCGGAGAACTTCAAGGTTCAACACTTCACAGTTACAGGTAGCGAATCCAACTTCATTCTTTATGAATTATCACACATGTTCACCTACAAAAAAATATCTGCAACGTATTTTTTATGCAGCTATTGTCTCCAGCGCTCTCTGGTATCCTCATAATGTGTAGATAGTGTATTTAGATTGGGTATTCATGCATCCAGAGTAAATGGAGAGATATATGTCATTCCAAGATAAACATGGTTTAGTTTGATGACCCAGTGAAAAGAGTCCCACAGGTAGATCCCCTGGTCCCAGATCTGTTTGTTCTCTAGCCAAGTACGTCGCTGTCCTTGTCCAGACAACATGTTGAGTCCCAAGGATTTGGCATGATAGCACAAACAGACTGCTCTGTCTATGACTTTGAGAGTGGTGACCTTCCTTCAGGTCCATCCCTCAGCCTTTCAGTTATTGTTTCAACTAAGGATTGGAGCTTTAAAGAGCATTTCTAAAGAGGGAATTCATTTTCCTTTCTTCCACTGAGTCTGATCCTTCCTCATTTTCCTGTTCAAATCAAATCACATGTTATTGGTCCATACACATATTTAGCTGATGTGATTAGTCCATACACATATTTAGCTGATGTGATTGGTCCATACACATATTTAGCTGATGTGATTGGTCCATACACATATTTAGCTGATGTGATTGGTCCATACACATATTTGGCTGATGTGATTGGTCCATACACATATTTGGCTGATGTGATTGGTCCATACACATATTTAGCTGATGTGATTGGTCCATACACATATTTGGCTGATGTGATTGGTCCATACACATATTTGGCTGATGTGATTGGTCCATACACATATTTAGCTGATGTGATTGGTCCATACACATATTTAGCTGATGTGATTGGTCCATACACATATTTAGCTGATGTGATTGGTCCATACACATATTTGGCTGATGTGATTGGTCCATACACATATTTAGCTGATGTGATTGGTCCATACACATATTTAGCTGATGTGATTGGTCCATACACATATTTAGCTGATGTGATTGGTCCATACACATATTTAGCTGATGTGATTGGTCCATACACATATTTAGCTGATGTGATTGGTCCATACACATATTTAGCTGATGTGATTGGTCCATACACATATTTAGCTGATGTGATTAGTCCATACACATATTTAGCTGATGTGATTAGTCCATACACATATTTAGCTGATGTGATTGGTCCATACACATATTTAGCTGATGTGATTAGTCCATACACATGTTTAGCTGATGTGATTAGTCCATACACATGTTTAGCTGATGTGATTGGTCCATACACATATTTAGCTGATGTGATTGGTCCATACACATGTTTAGCTGATGTGATTGGTCCATACACATATTTAGCTGATGTGATTGGTCCATACACATATTTAGCTGATGTGATTGGTCCATACACATATTTAGCTGATGTGATTGGTCCATACACATATTTAGCTGATGTGATTGGTCCATACACATATTTAGCTGTGTTTTGGTCAACGCGCCACAAATACAACCAGAGTCTATAATTTACATTTCAGTCATTTTCTCAGACACTCTAATCCAGAGAGACGTACCATAGTGAGTGGATACATTTCTGTGCTGGTCCTCTGTGGGAATCAAACCTACAACCCTGGCATTGCAAGCACCATGCTCTACCAAATGAGCCACACGGGACCATCCAATAGTTTTCACATGTTTGGCATGACAGCACAGTCTGGCACTCAGGCTAATATCTCCCCTGGCATTTCATTTATTTTGAGGTGGGCCGGCAATGAAATACAGAGTTGGCACTTATTAACTAGTACTAAAATAACTATTTCAAAATGGACAATAATTAGTCTGGTAGCAAAATGAAAAGAGGGCTGTGTGAGAGGTGTGGGTGTGACTACCGAGGGACACTAGTTGTTCCTGCCACAACCAGCAGCTGGATCTAGACACACAAACCTCTCCTGTCATCACATGTTCAACCCAGACAATGTGTGGTACCCTACTGATTACTGGGGATGTATTCAGATTGCATCACATTTCTTTCTAACGTTGCTTCAGTTTACACCCTCAAAATGAACCACTAGGCAATAGGCAATAGATCTAAAGACGATCTTTATGTTTTCACATAAAGAGAGAGAGAGGCGAAGAGAGAAAGAAAGGGGAAGAAAGAGTGAGAGAGAACAAAAGAGAGAGAGAGAGAGGAAGAGAGAGAGAGAAAGTGAGAGAGAAAGAGTGAGAGATAACAAAAGAGAGAGAGAGTGAAAGAGAGAGAGAGAGAGAGAGAGAGAGAGAGAGAGAGAAAGAAAGAAAGAGAGACAGGGGAAGGGGAGAGAGAGAGAACGAGAGAGAGAAATGCAGAGAGAGAGAAAGAGAGAGAGAGAGAGTGTGAGGAAGAGTGAGGAAGAGTGAGAGAGAGAAAGAGTGAGAGAGAACGAAAGAGAGAAGGAGAGAGAGAGAGCCACAGAGACAGAGCAAGAGAGAGGGTGGAGCTCCTGCTCTGGCCCAATGCCTCGGTCTAGAAAGTTGACAGAGGGAGTAGAATGGAGAGAAGAGGGAGGAGAGGAGGGGGCGGTACTAGAGGGGACCCCTCTTCTCTTCTCTGGGTCTGACAGCTGGTAACACCCCCTCCCTGATGACAGACTAGAGCTGGACTCCCTCAATGCAAAAGCCTTTGATTGCTGGCAGGGCCTCTTCAGGTCTGGCTGAATGGCTGTCAGTCCTGTCAGGGTGATGGACGGGCGACTAGTTCACCCCTGATCGTAACAAGCCCCCTCGAGCTGAGCGCTAACTCTCAGGGAGCAGGACCTCTGCCTGTCAAAACTCTACTCTCTCTACTCCAACAGATGGGATCAACCAAGTAACAACAAGATGGAGAGGAAGAGAGAGTTTGACTGAGAGTTTGGGCGACGATTAGGTTGCAGTATGAGGGGGGGATGTAGCAAAGTAGATTAACATTTTTGCCTGATGAAGTAGATTCATTAAATATATTAAAACAAACAACAAGAACAAATAAAATATTCCATTTGAAATACATTTGAATGGGTATTACTATTTCACGTTTTTCTGTGTATTTCTGAAAGTTTATTTTACTGCTCGAACTCAAAGGTTTGATGTTGTTTTTCTGTGCTGGAATCCGTAATGGTGAAACTGTCAGTTTGGGACATTACAACAACAAAGAAGTTACTGCAAACAACCAACACTGTTTTTCCCCATCAGACATTTCACGCTCCATAGAAGAGCACAATATGTAGTGTGATTTCATTTACCTTGATGCACAACACACCTCAGCATGGCAACACAAACAATAACAACGGTGTTGGTGTCACGTCTAATCAAGGTGGGTGGAATCAGGCGCAGAGAGCAGATAGCGATATAAGGTTTATTCTCCGGTGAACAAAACAAACACGGTCAACCCAAACACACACAGGGTGAAATTATCCAACACAGGATAACAGACTAACCGGAGAATAAGAAACACAATAACACCGACAGACGAAAATTAATGACAAAATAAACAATCCCGCACAAAACAAGGGTGGGACAACCTACATTATATACAGACACTAATTAACTAAACAACACACAGGTGAAACCAATCAGACAAAACCAACAGATACACGAAAAGGGATCGGTAGTGGCTAGTAGGACGGTGACGACGACCGCCGAGCACCGCCCGAACGGGCAGGAGAGCCAACCTCGGCGGAAGTCGTGACAGTTGGGGTGGCCTGTAGGGGCCTGTGGGGGCCTGTGGGGGTCTGTGGCGGCCTGTGGGGGCCTGTGGGGGCCTGTGACGGCCTGTGAGGGCCTGTGGGGGCCTGTGGCGGCCTGTGGCGGCCTGTGGCGGCCCGTGGCGGCCCGTGGGGGCCTGTGGCGGCCTGTGGTGGCCCGTGGCGGCCCGTGGGTGCCCGTGGGGGCCTGTGGCGGCCCATGGGGGCCCGTGGCGGCCCGTGGCAGCCCGTGGCGCTGTTTCCCCTACTGGGGATTCCAGTTTTAAAGGTCACGCTGAACAGAACCTGAGTCATAACATGATGGAAAGAAGCTCAACAAGCAACAAACGAAAATGAACCTAAACCTTCTGGCTTTCATTACCAGTATAATACCTAACGCTGTCTGGGAGATGCAGTGGTACACTTGGGTTCTCTGGCCTTGAACACCATGATAAATACTTAACGAGGTTAGAGAAGACTCTGAAATGGGTCCCAAATGGCACCCTATCCTCTATATAGTGCACTACGTTTGACCAGGGCCCATAGGGAACTATATAGGGAATAGGGTGCCGTTTTGTAAATTTAAAAAAATCCTAAAAACAGAATGATATACTCTTATATTTAACCAATACCATTTTATATTGTAGATATGTAGTGGTGTAATAATGCTATGTCTTTAACTGTTTCATTATTAGTTTGATATGTAATGTAAGTGCCTTCATGTGTTTGGACCCCAGGAAGAGTGACCATATTTACACAGTCAAGAGGGAACTCTTAAAACACCCTGAACTGACTGGTAAACACCCACTGCAACAAGGCTGTAGACGCTACAATAAATATAACTTCCTGCATGTTAAATGCTTTCTTCTGATTGTCAGAATGTTCACTATTGTGGTAGAAACTCAAGTTCAGTACACAACGTCTCACGACAGAACTCTGTTCTCCTCAGAATCATCTTTAAAACATTAAACACAAGATATTTACAACAATTCATATCCATGACAACAACTTGTACTCAAACAATCATTCTCACTGCTATATTCTCACTGCTATATTCTCACTGCTATATTCTCACTGCTATATTCTCACTGCTATATTCTCACTGCTATATTCTCACTGCTATATTCTCACTGCTATATTCTCACTGCTATATTCTCACTGCTATATTCTCACTGCTATATTCTCACTGCTATATTCTCACTGCTATATTCTCACTGCTATATTCTCACTGCTATATTCTCCTGGCAATCTTCATAGCAGCCCTGCTTTTGAATCTCCAATGATATAACACTTCTACAGCCTTTGATAGACGCACAATGATTAATATATTAGATTGATGGTATTGTATCACCCCTAGGGACCGAGGCACTGGACGAACACCTGATTTAAACTCACACTAGAGTTATTTGTGAGGATGTATTTTAAACCATAATTGCATAGTTCACACTAAAAGGAAAGTCATTGGTCCCAAATGGCACCTAATTTCCCTAAATAGTGGACTGCTTTTAACCAGGGCCCATAGAGCTCTGATCAAAAGTAGTGCACTATGTAGGAATAGGGTGCCATGTGGGAGGCAGTTATTCTATCCTCCCTGTTCCCTGTTCTGACTCAGGTCTGATTCCCCACGAGACTCTCAGGACTACTACAGTATACTACACCTGGGTTCAAACACACACACACACACAGTGCTGTGGGGCAGTGTAGCAGAGGCCATGCAGGTCATTCCCACACTAAACTGAGGTCTGTACACCTGAGAGGCAGAGAGGAGCTCTGTTAACATTACAAACATGGTCAGTCAACAAGACTAGGTTTACACTCCATGACTGGCAGTGTTAAATACACACAAACTGCAACTTCCTGGCCAACAAAAACTCTGAGGTGTACCTCTACTATCTTATTGACTTGGCCCTCGGTACCCCCACATGAAACAGCAGCAGTCATAGCAGATCTGTATACAGTGGACTCCTTTAGACTGGAGAGCAGGGCTGTGTGTGTGTGTGTGTGTGTGTGTGTGTGTGTGTGTGTGTGTGTGTGTGTGTGTGTGTGTGTGTGTGTGTGTGTGTGTGTGTGTGTGTGTGTGTGTGTGTGTGTGTGTGCGTGTGTGTGTGTTTGCATGGGCACACAGTCAGCTCTGGCCTCAGCACATCCCAGAATTCCTGCAA
>NW_024608331.1:17500-58081 GCF_018296145.1 Oncorhynchus tshawytscha | reverse complement strand
CATGCTGGGAGTTTTTGGCCAGTTTGAGGTGTTTTGTTGGTGTGGAATGCTTTATCTCTAACTAACTTTCTTGATTTTTTCATTTACATGTTATTTCTAGGTGGAGGGTTATTTGGAGGGGTTTTAATGCAATATTTTGGTTTTAGATGGTATCAAAGTTTATTTTTTCAAAGTTAGAGGTGGAAGAATAAATGGAAGAGGGACAGAGTAACTTTCTGGGGGTTGAAGGGTGTTGTAGGGTTTGGCTGGTGCGCAAATAGGCTTCCAGCCTACGCGGAGGAGACGATGCGATACTGCATTGTATGGACTTCAGGTGCGTTCTCTGAGAACGGATGAGAGTTAAGGTGGAGGAGGTTCTGATCGCCGCTGTGTAGGTGAAACAGGTAGGAGCTGAGTGCTATACATTCTGCTTCTAGAATGAACAAAGCTGTGGTTGTGTTCATGAAAAGGGCTAATTTGGTCGGTAGGCTAATTGCTAGCGGAATATTTGTAAGGGATGTGATGTTGGTGTCAATTTCACCTCTCTCTACCCCTTCAACAAGAGTTGTAGTGGCAAATTTGCCTCCGTTTATTACGGATGATCAAATTGGGAAGAGCTGAGTCGTTTTTGGTAAGTTTGCTAGCGGTTTCCGTGTGTACTGTCAGCAGGTTTTCAGGCAGATGCCGTTAAGCACGTTGTTTCGTTCAGGAGGCAAGTGTTTATGTTTCTGAACAATAATGAGCAACAGCTAAATGTGCATTTTAAAGTGAGGCATGGGAGGGGCTCTATGCAGGTTTTGCCAGCACAGATAGTCTACGGTGTTTTGAATGTGGGGATTTGGGGCACAAGAGTTTTGCGTGCCCACATAAAGGCCATAGACAAGGTGAGGGTGTAAGCGCAAGTGGGGGAAATCGAGGTCAAAATGCAGGGGGTAAGGAGATGCAGACAGCAGAGGCTGGGCCTAGTCAGTCTAGAGATGGTGGTGTAGATGAGGCTGGGCCTAGTCAGGCTAGAGATGGTAGGGTAGTGGAGGCTGGGTCTAGTCAGGCTAGAGATGGTGGAGAAGCAGAGGCTGGGTCTAGTCAGGTTAGAGATGGTGGGGTAGCTGAGGCTGGGCCTAGACATGCTATGGAGGGTGGTGCAGATGATGCTGGGCTGAGTCATGCTATGGAGGGTGGTGTAGCTGAGGCTGGCCCCAGTCATGCTATGGAGGGTGGTGTAGCTGAGGCTGGCCCTAGTCATGCTATGGAGGGTGGTGCAGATGATACTGCGTCTAGTCAGGTTATTCTAGTGGATGAGGAGAGTATAGTGGGGAAGTGTAAGAGATTAGGGGGAGGAGGAGGGTGTCAAGAGGAAAAGGAAAAAGGGTGTGGACAAGGCACCATGGAAATGTTGCCTGTTGCTGTGGGTGAGGCCCTAACCAGAGAGAAAGGGCAGGTGGTCAGGGTGGGAGATAGAGAAGAGGAGGAAAGTGAGTCTGAGGAAGAGGATGAGGAGTTATTTTTTTCAGACTCCTCTTCAATTGGCCCGGAGCTGACAGCCAGTCAAACAGAGGGGTCTAAGTACACGTTGAGAGAACTGACAAGGTTCCTGAATGAGACTAAGGGGAAAAAGTTAATCTTGAGGCTTTTTTCCTGATCCTAGAAAGTTTGTAAGATCAGTACAACATGCTATGACAAATGAGGGGCATGGTGTCCTCTCACCCAGGAAACGGTTTAGGTTGAGGAAGTGGGTCACAACAGTGCGTAAAGGTTTACCTTCAGACACGTTTAAATGTTTAATTTCTTACTGACACTGGGGCTTTTTTGAGCTTTGCTATTGGTCTATTTCTCTGCTGGTTTTTCTCCCACTTCTTATGGAGACTCTTCGGGTAGGCTCGCTCAATATAAATGGCGCCAGAGATGCGGGAAAGAGGAGTGTGTTGGGTGAATATGTAAAACAAAAAAAGTACAGGTGTTGTTTCTGCAGGAGACGATAGTGATGTGGTGAATGAAGTTGATTGGGGGCTCTGGTGGAAAGGGGCAAGTGTGTTGAGCCATGGGACAAATCTTAGTGCAGGGGTGGCAGTCCTTTTTGCACCGGGTCTGGCTGTAAAAATTTGCTCCTCAAAGGAGGTGTGTAGGGGTAGGTTGCTTGTTGTTAAAGCAGAAATTAACAACATGTGTTTTGTCTTTATAAATGTGTATGCGCCTAACACAGGGAGAGAAAGAGGGGTTCTATTTGGGAGTCTTAGACAAGAACTCTCACAAGTAGCGCCTGAGGAGACGCTGGTGATCGGAGGTGACTGGAACTGTACAATGGATTTTTACAAAAGACAGAAATGGGGAAGAGCCTCATTCAGTGTCAGTGGGAGTGTTAAGGGATATCTTTAATCAGTTTGACCTAGTGGATGTTTGGAGAACTAAACATCCAAACACAAGACAGTATACGTGGGTGAAGGTTTTTGGGGCTAGGGTGAGTGCAGCTCGACTTGATCGTTTCTACATGTCCAGGAATCAGAGCAATAGGCTGCTGGGTGCTACCATTCTCCCAGTGGGGTTTTCGGATCACCACATAACCATGGCTCGGCTGTCTATTTCACCAGGGCCCCGGCAGGCATCTTATTGGAAGTTTAATGTAAAGCTCTTACAAGATGCCACTTTTTGCTCAGGTTTCCAGACTTTTGGGAAAGATGGGGGCAGCGAAGAGAGGAGTATGAGTCTCTGAGTCAATGGTGGGATGTGGGGAAAGTGCAAATTCGGCTTTTCTGTCAACAGTACACAGCTCTCTCATCCTCAGAGGCTAGGAGAGTATTGGGGGAACTAGAGCGGTGTATTAGTGAGATGGAGGTAGAGATGGTGGGGCAAGGCAATGTAGGCCTCCAGGCTAACTTAGCCGAATTACGTAGGGACCTGGGCAGTTTTTTCCAGGTTAAAGCAAAGGGAGCACTTGTAAGAGCTAGGTTCTCCATGCTCCTTCTTCTTTTGGTTTGGAAAGACAGAGCGGTGAAGCCAAGGGTATGCATTGTCTACGGCTGTCTGATGGGCGGGTGACCTCTGTGGTGGGGGAGATGCGGGAGCGAACTGTGGAGTTTTATACTGAATTGTATAGGGCAGAAATGTGTGATCCTATGTGTGCTCAGGTCTTGTTCGCAGGACTCCCTAAGCTCTCTCGGGCACAGAGGGATGAAATGGACATTCCTCTGTTGTCACATGAACTGGCAGAGGCAGTAACCCAGATGTCCCCCGGTCGTGCACCCGGGGTCGATGGACTTCCAGTGGAATTTTACAAAAAATTCTGGGGAACAATTGGACAGGATTTCTTTTGCGTGTTGCGTGAATGCGTCGGGGTAGGAGAGTTGCCGATGAGCTGCCGTCGGGCGCTCTGACTCTCCTGCCCAAAAAGGGGACTTGTGTGAACTTAAGAACTGGAGGCCTGTGGCATTACTCTGTGCGGACTACAAGATTTTTTGCCAAGGTCCTCTCTAACAGACTGAAGTCCCATCTGGACTCTATAATACACAAGGACCAGACATATTGTGTACCGGGGACGCTCAATCACGGACAACTTGTTCTTGATTAGGGACATGTTGGACTTGTCGAGAGGTTCTAATGTGAACTTTGGACTGGTCTCTTTAGATCAAGAGAAGGCTTTTGATAGAGTGGATCATGAGTATCTGTTTAATGTGATGTCTGTGTTTGGGTTTGGGAAGAGTTTTGTGACCTGTGTGAAGCTGTTGTATGCTGGGGCGTCATGTATGGTTAAGGTGGGAGGGGGCTCAGTAGGCCAGTCTGGGTGAGACGGGGCATTAGACAAGGATGCCCTCTATCTGGGCAGCTGTACACACTAGCCATTGAGCCTTTTTTTTAGGACTGCTACGCAGGAGACTGCGGGGGAGTGTGCTGGACAGGCATGGATGTGGTGACAGGAATAGCAGTCTCAGCATATGCAGATGATGTTTCTGTGATGGTCAGGGATGGGCAAGATATGCAGGAACTAGAGACCAGTCTGAAGGTGTACGAGGGAGCTTCATCAGCTAAGGTAAACTGGGGAAAGAGCAAAGCTCTGTTATGTGGGGGCATGGGGGATAGGGCTCCTCCTCTGCTTCCAGGGGTTTGCAGTGGGGTTGTGAAGGGCTTAAAGTGTTGGGGGTGTACCTGGGCTCGGAGAGGTGGGTCAGCAAGAACTGGGAGGGGCTGTCACAGGCAGTGGTGTCAAGACTGGCCAGGTGGAGGTGGCTCCTGTCCCAAGTGTCATATAGAGGGAGGGTGCTGATAATCAACAACCTGGTGGCATCTTCCTTGTGGCATAAACTGGCTGTCCTCAACCCCCGCCGGTCTGCTTGCAGACCTGCAACGCAAGCTGGTGGACTTCTTTTTGGTCGGGACATCACTGGCTGAAGGCAGCAGTTTTGTACATGACCGTCCACGAAGGAGGACAGGGCCTGGTGGAACTGGAGAGCAGGATGGCTGCTTTCCGACTAAAGGCGGTGCAGAGACTGCTGTACCACACTGATGTTGGCTGGAGAGAACCAGCATGCGCGCTGCTGAGGAGAGCTGGCGGATTAGGGTTGGACCGGCAGCTGTTCCTCATGAAGCTGGAGAGGCTGAGTACAGCAGGTCTCTCAGAGTTTTACTCTGCGGTGCTGAGGGCCTGGCAGCTGCTAAGGCCCACACGAGAAGGGGGTGTGGAGCCTGGGCAGTGGGTGGGGAGGAGCCTATCTTCCACAACCCAGCCATCCCTTTGAGATCGGTTCAGTCGGCCACCCTGCAGAGGCAACTGATGGCAGGGGTTTACAAAGGCTGGGTGACCTGAGACTGCTGGGAGAGGAGGGGTGGAAAACCCCAGAGGTCTTGGCGCAACAAACAGGAATAACGTCTCTTAGGCTGCTGGAGAGATTCCTGGAGGAGGTCCAGGAGGCACTGTCTGAGCCGGTAAGGGGGTGTTTGAGAGGCCAAAGGGAGAGGGGCCACCAATGTTCCCGCCACTGCAGGTGACGGCAGAGACTGGAGACTGGCAAGGGGGTCTGGAGGACTTGTTAGATTTTAACACTCCGAGCCTGGGGGAGTTTGAGGGGGTGGGAGGTAAAGCCCTCTACAACCTCTGCGTTAAGGTTAGGAGCATTGGAAGCCTAACAGGAGTGAAGGCTCATCAGTGGCAGGGGGTATGTGGGGCGGAGAGTATGGTGGGTTTTAGATGGAGGGCGCTCTACAAACCCCCAGTACCAAAGAGGTCAGGGGACCTCCAGTGGAGGGTTCTTCATGGAGCCCTGGCCACTAACAGCTGGTTGGCACGGGTTGATCCGGGAATTGGGCAGGGGTGTCCTTTCTGTCAAATGAAAGAAACTGTAATTCATGTGTTTTCTGTGTGCACCAGGTTAATGCCATTAATGTCTCTGTTGGAATGTCTGTGTGAGAGGTTGGGGGTGGTTTTTGCTGTTGGGATGTTTATAATGGGATACAGGTATTCGAGTAAGGAGAAAGAAAAATGTGTTTTGTTGAATTTTCTGTTTGCTCAGGCAAAGTTAGCTATTTGGCTAACAAGGAGGAACAGGGTCAAAGGTGGGGGATAACAGACCCTTTACTACTGTTTAATGGGATGGTCTCTGCGCGCCTTAGGGTTGAGTTTGAGTTCTATAAAATGATCAAATGTGTGGAGATGTTTGTGGAGATATGGTGTGTTGGGGGGGCTGTCTGTATTGCTGGGGAAGATGTTTTGGATATACGGTTGTAGGAGAGGGTTTTTATATTTTTATTTTTTATTTTAGGAGTGGGGGGGTGAGTTTTAAATGAATTGAGAATGTTTCAATAAAGAAAGACCAAAAGTCAAAGTCTCTCTCTCTCTCTCTCTCTCTCTCTCTCTCTCTCTCTCTCTCTCTCTCTCTCTCTCTCTCTCTCTCTCTCTGTCTCTCTCTCTCTCTCTGTCTCTCTCTCTCTCTCTCTCTGTTTCTCTCTCTCTCTCTCTCTCTCTCTCTCTCTCTCTCTCTCTCTCTCTCTCTCTCTCTCTCTCTCTCTCTCTCTCTCTCTCTCTCTCTCTCTCTCTCTCTCTCTCTCTCTCTCTCTCTCTCTCTCTCTCTCTCTCTCTCTCTCTCTCTCTCTCTCTCTCTCTCTCTCTCTCTCTCTCTCTCTCTCTCTCTCTCTCTCTGTCTCTCTCTCTCTCTCTCTCTCTCTCTCTCTCTCTCTCTCTGTCTCTCTCTCTCTCTCTCTGTCTCTCTCTCTCTCTCTGTTTGTCTCTCTCTCTCTCTCGCTCTCTGTCTCTCTCTCTCTCTCTCTCTCTCTCTCTCTCTCTCTCTCTCTGTCTCTCTCTCTCTCTCTCTCTCTCTCTCTCTCTCTCTCTCTCTCTCTCTCTCTCTCTCTCTCTCTCTCTCTCTCTCTCTCTCTCTCTCTCTCTCTCTCTCTCTCTCTCTCTCTCTCTCTCTCTGTCTCTCTCTCTCTCTCTCTGTCTCTCTCTCTCTCTCTCTGTCTCTCTCTCTCGCTCTCTCTCTCTCTCTCTCTCTCTCTCTCTCTCTGTCTCTCTCACTCTCTCTCTCTGTTTCTCTCTCTCTCTCTCTCGCTCTCTCTCTCTCTCTCTCTCTCTCTCTCTCTCTCTCTCTCTCTCTCTCTCTCTCTCTCTCTCTGTCTCTCTCTCTCTCTCTCTGTCTCTCTCTCTCTGTCTCTGTCTCTCTCTCTCTCTCTCTCTCTCTCTCTGTCTCTCTCTCTCTCTCTCTCTCTCTCTCTCTCTCTCTCTCTCTCTCTGTCTCTCTCTCTCCCTCTCTCTCTCTCTCTCTCTCTCTGTCTCTCTCTCTCTCTCTCTCTGTCTCTCTCTCTCTCTCTCTCTCTCTCTGTCTCTCTCTCTCTCTCTCTCTCTCTCTGTCTCTCTCTCTCTCTCTCTCTCTCTGTCTCTCTCTCTCTCTCTCTCTCTCTCTCTCTCTCTCTCTCTCTCTCTCTCTCTCTCTCTCTCTCTCTCTCTCTCTGTCTCTCTCTCTCTCTCTCTCTCTCTCTCTCTCTCTGTCTCTCTCTCTCTCTCTCTCTCTCTCTCTCTCTCTCTCTCTCTCTCTCTCTCTCTCTCTCGCTGTCTGTCTCGCTGTCTATCTTTTCCAGCAGTTGTTTATGCATGTTTTGATTGTCTCTTTCGATAGCAACAGACTATGTTTCGCAACCGGTTTAGACGATCATTGTCTAGTAGAGGAAGTCAAAACCCAACAGCACTGTCTATCTAGTAGAGCTAGAGGCAGGTCGATTGTCTGACTGGACACTTCATCAACATGGTCAACATTCAGAGTCTGAAATGTCTACTTGACATAATAGTGGCAAAATTATCAGAAGGGGGCAGTTTTTATCTAATAATCGCTCTCGTCTTCATTCACTATGCTGTGTTTCATGTAGAGTTTGTTTGCAGTTGCAAACCTGGAGGTTTTCTCTCTAACAATCACTGTTACATTTACATCACGATGCTGTTCTGTTGTTTTTCCTCTGGACGGATCAGATGTTCAAAAGAGTATGTCGGTTCAGCCCAAATTTAATTTTTGCTGTACACTGTTATCACTTCTGAGTAAGTCAACCTGTGTTGGGTTGCTCTGGGTTGCGTCTGTGCTTATCGATGGAGACTGGTATGTTGCTGTCACCCTCCAGAGAAAGTTGATCTTCCCTGCAAAAAAAAAAAAGATGAGCTCAACCCTGAAGACAAAATGACTCACCTCAGAAATGATTCGTTGGTTCATCATATTCTTCTATTCTTGTCATTTTTCTTGTCATTTACTGCTACAGATTTCTGAAGAGGGGATGTGGTGATAGTTATGCTGCTACGGGTCGTCATCATCTATAATAATTAGTTAGATTTCTGAAGAGGGGATGTGGTGATAGTTATGCTGCTACGGGTCGTCATCATCTATAATAATTAGTTAGATTTCTGAAGAGGGGATGTGGTGATAGTTATGCTGCTACGGGTCGTCATCATCTATAATAATTAGTTAGATTTCTGAAGAGGGGATGTGGTGATAGTTATGCTGCTACGGGGTCGTCATCATCTATAATAATTAGTTAGATTTCTGAAGAGGGGATGTGGTGATAGTTATGCTGCTACGGGTCGTCATCATCTATAATAATTAGTTAGATTTCTGAAGAGGGATGTGGTGATAGTTATGCTGCTACGGGGTCGTCATCATCTATAATAATTAGTTAGATTTCTGAAGAGGGGATGTGGTGATAGTTATGCTGCTACGGGTCGTCATCATCTATAATAATTAGTTAGATTTCTGAAGAGGGGATGTGGTGATAGTTATGCTGCTACGGGTCGTCATCATCTATAATAATTAGTTAGATTTCTGAAGAGGGGATGTGGTGATAGTTATGCTGCTACGGGGTCGTCATCATCTATAATAATTAGTTAGATTTCTGAAGAGGGGATGTGGTGATAGTTATGCTGCTACGGGTCGTCATCATCTATAATAATTAGTTAGATTTCTGAAGAGGGGATGTGGTGATAGTTATGCTGCTACGGGTCGTCATCATCTATAATAATTAGTTAGATTTCTGAAGAGGGGATGTGGTGATAGTTATGCTGCTACGGGTCGTCATCATCTATAATAATTAGTTAGATTTCTGAAGAGGGGATGTGGTGATAGTTATGCTGCTACGGGGTCGTCATCATCTATAATAATTAGTTAGATTTCTGAAGAGGGGATGTGGTGATAGTTATGCTGCTACGGGTCGTCATCATCTATAATAATTAGTTAGATTTCTGAAGAGGGGATGTGGTGATAGTTATGCTGAAGAGGGGATGTGGTGATAGTTATGCTACGGGTCGTCATCATCTATAATAATTAGTTAGATTTCTGAAGAGGGGATGTGGTGATAGTTATGCTGCTACGGGGTCGTCATCATCTATAATAATTAGTTAGATTTCTGAAGAGGTGATGTGGTGATAGTTATGCTGCTACGGGTCGTCATCATCTATAATAATTAGTTAGATTTCTGAAGAGGGGATGTGGTGATAGTTATGCTGCTACGGGTCGTCATCATCTATAATAATTAGTTAGATTTCTGAAGAGGGGATGTGGTGATAGTTATGCTGCTACGGGTCGTCATCATCTATAATAATTAGTTAGATTTCTGAAGAGGGGATGTGGTGATAGTTATGCTGCTACGGGTCGTCATCATCTATAATAATTAGTTAGATTTCTGAAGAGGTGATGTGGTGATAGTTATGCTGCTACGGGGTCGTCATCATCTATAATAATTAGTTAGATTTCTGAAGAGGGGATGTGGTGATAGTTATGCTGCTACGGGTCGTCATCATCTATAATAATTAGTTAGATTTCTGAAGAGGGGATGTGGTGATAGTTATGCTGCTACGGGGTCGTCATCATCTATAATAATTAGTTAGATTTCTGAAGAGGGGATGTGGTGATAGTTATGCTGCTACGGGGTCGTCATCATCTATAATAATTAGTTAGATTTCTGAAGAGGGGATGTGGTGATAGTTATGTTGCTACGGGGTCGTCATCATCTATAATAATTAGTTAGATTTCTGAAGAGGGGATGTGGTGATAGTTATGCTGCTACGGGGTCGTCATCATCTATAATAATTAGTTAGATTTCTGAAGAGGTGATGTGGTGATAGTTATGCTGCTACGGGTCGTCATCATCTATAATAATTAGTTAGATTTCTGAAGAGGGGATGTGGTGATAGTTATGCTGCTACGGGGTCGTCATCATCTATAATAATTAGTCAGATTTCTGAAGAGGGGATGTGGTGATAGTTATGCTGCTACGGGGTCGTCATCATCTATAATAATTAGTTAGATTTCTGAAGAGGGGATGTGGTGATAGTTATGCTGCTACGGGGTCGTCATCATCTATAATAATTAGTTAGATTTCTGAAGAGGGGATGTGGTGATAGTTATGCTGCTACGGGTCGTCATCATCTATAATAATTAGTTAGATTTCTGAAGAGGGGATGTGGTGATAGTTATGCTGCTACGGGTCGTCATCATCTATAATAATTAGTTAGATTTCTGAAGAGGTGATGTGGTGATAGTTATGTTGCTACGGGGTCGTCATCATCTATAATAATTAGTTAGATTTCTGAAGAGGTGATGTGGTGATAGTTATGCTGCTACGGGTCGTCATCATCTATAATAATTAGTTAGATTTCTGAAGAGGGGATGTGGTGATAGTTATGCTGCTACGGGTCGTCATCATCTATAATAATTAGTTAGATTTCTGAAGAGGGGATGTGGTGATAGTTATGCTGCTACGGGGTCGTCATCATCTATAATAATTAGTTAGATTTCTGAAGAGGGGATGTGGTGATAGTTATGCTGCTACGGGGTCGTCATCATCTATAATAATTAGTTAGATTTCTGAAGAGGTGATGTGGTGATAGTTATGCTGCTACGGGGTCGTCATCATCTATAATAATTAGTTAGATTTCTGAAGAGGGGATGTGGTGATAGTTATGCTGCTACGGGTCGTCATCATCTATAATAATTAGTTAGATTTCTGAAGAGGGGATGTGGTGATAGTTATGCTGCTACGGGGTCGTCATCATCTATAATAATTAGTTAGATTTCTGAAGAGGGGATGTGGTGATAGTTATGCTGCTACGGGGTCGTCATCATCTATAATAATTAGTTAGATTTCTGAAGAGGGGATGTGGTGATAGTTATGCTGCTACGGGGTCGTCATCATCTATAATAATTAGTTCTGAATGATTTTGAACAGCAAGTAACCCAAAAGATGCATGGCAGGAGGTAATAAAGCTAGGTAATTAAATTAGAGGTATGAAATACAGTTTGTCAGATTAAACCTGACATGAACTATAAGTCAGTAAAGTGTCTCCAACTGTGAGTCTTGGCTCTAAAGACCTACAAATCAAAGCTGCTCTGAATATTTACATCCTAGTGTGAAGTCCCGCCCACTAAATGAAGTCCCGCCCCTAAATGAAGTCCCGCCCTCTAAATGAGGTCCCGCCCCCTAAATCAACAAGTTGTGAAAGACAGTTTGACAGAAGCCATCCTACAATACTAATGTGTTTGTCATCATTGTCTTTCAGGTTGTTGGTTTGCGCTGGGTGTTGCTGTTATGTTGATTCTGTCTATCATACCTCGCTGCTGTGCTAAAGGTTGTAGGAGGTGGTGTGATGGTCAGAACAATGGATATCAACCTCTGAACACGTCTGAGAGTCAGAACCCGTCTGAGAGTCAGAACCCGTCTGAGAGCCAGAAACCGTCTGGGAGCCAGAACCCGTCTGAGAGTCAGAACCCGTCTGAGAGTCAGAACCCGTCTGAGAGTCGGAACCCGTCTGGGAGTCAGAACCTGTCTGAGAGTCAGAACCCGTCTGAGAGTCAGAACCCGTCTGAGAGTCGGAACCCGTCTGAGAGTCAGAACCCGTCTGAGAGTCAGAACCCGTCTGAGAGTCGGAACCCGTCTGGGAGTCAGAACCTGTCTGAGAGTCAGAACTCGTCTGAGAGTCAGAACGCGTCTGAGAGTCAGAACTCGTCTGAGAGTCAGAACGCGTCTGGGAGTCAAAACTCATCTGAGAGTCAGAACGCGTCTGGGAGTCAGAACTCGTCTGAGAGTCAGAATGCGTCTGAGAGTCAGAATGCGTCTGAGAGTCAGAATGCGTCTGAGAGTCAGAACTCGTCTGAGAGTCAGAACGCGTCTGAGAGTCAGAACGCGTCTGGGAGTCAGAAAGCGTCTGAGAGTCGGAGTGATCACAATACTCACTGTTGTGTTACATTTTGTGAGACTTGTTGTTGTCACATAAATTTATTTGAGGAGAACAAACTGAAATTACAATGAGAGACATTTTAAAGGAGAAAAGCTGAAGAGCAAAATAATACCCCCTACTCAGACAACAAATAAACCAGAATAAAGACCCTAGGGTAAATAGCTGAAGAGTATGTGTCTCGTAATACCCCCTACTCAGACAACAAATAGACCAGAATAAAGACCCTAGGGTAAATAGCTGAAGAGTATGTGTCTCGTAAAGTGAGCAAAATAATACCCCTTACTCAGACAACAAATAAAGACCAGAATAAAGACCCTAGGGTAAATAGCTGAAGAGTATGTGTCTCGTAATACCCCCTACTCAGACAACAAATAAAGACCAGAATAAAGACCCTAGGGTAAATAGCTGAAGAGTATGTGTCTCGTGAAGTGAGCAAAATAATACCCCTTACTCAGACAACAAATAAAGACCAGAATAAAGACCCTAGGGTAAATAGCTGAAGAGTATGTGTCTCGTGAAGTGAGCAAAATAATACCCCTTACTCAGACAACAAATAAAGACCAGAATAAAGACCCTAGGGTAAATAGCTGAAGAGTATGTGTCTCGTAATACCCCCTACTCAGACAACAAATAAAGACCAGAATAAAGACCCTAGGGTAAATAGCTGAAGAGTATGTGTCTCGTAAAGCAAAATAATACCCCCTACTCAGACAACAAATAAAGACCAGAATAAAGACCCTAGGGTAAATAGCTGAAGAGTATGTTTCTCGTAAAGTGAGCAAAATAATACCCCCTACTCAGACAACAAATAAAGACCAGAATAAAGACCCTAGGGTAAATAGCTGAAGAGTATGTGTCTCGTAATACCCCTTACTCAGACAACAAATAAAGACCAGAATAAAGACCCTAGGGTAAATAGCTGAAGAGTATGTGTCTCGTAAAGCAAAATAATACCCCCTACTCAGACAACAAATGAAGACCAGAATAAAGACCCTAGGGTAAATAGCTGAAGAGTATGTGTCTCGTAAAGCAAAATAATACCCCCTACTCAGACAACAAATAAAGACCAGAATAAAGACCCTAGGGTAAATAGCTGAAGAGTATGTGTCTCGTAATAATACCCCTTACTCAGACAACAAATAAAGACCAGAATAAAGACCCTAGGGTAAATAGTGATGCGGGGGGAAATAACCCACCAGTGTCCGTTCCAGAGACACAGAGAGGTGAGGGGGCAGTAGGAGACGATCGTACATTTGATTGGGATTAAATATCGGATTTAGCTTTTGACATAATTGATAATTTACATAAACGTCCAACACCAACTCCATCACCACCTCCAACACGACCTTCAACACAATCTTCAACACCACCAGAGGGATCATTACAAATCAATACAGATACCCTTGTATCTGAAGCAGTTAATGATCAGGGTGGTGATGAAAAAAAATGGGGAAAAAAAAATACAAAATAACTGTTCAGGAAGTTGATGAGTGTTGAATTGTTATGAAATTGTAAAGATGGTCATTATCTGTGATCATTATGAGTATATGTGAATATTATGGTTATCTATGATTATCTGTGAATATTATGGTTATCTATGATTATCTGTGAATATTATGGTTATCTATGATTATCTGTGAATATTATGATTATCTGTGATTATCTGTGATTATCTGTGAATATTATGATTATCTGTGATTATCTGTGATTATCTGTGATTATCTGTGAATATTATGATTATCTGTGATTATCTGTGATTATCTGTGAATATTATGATTATCTGTGATTATCTGTGATTATCTGTGATTATCTGTGAATATTATGATTATCTGTGATTATCTGTGATTATCTGTGATTATCTGTGATTATCTGTGATTATCTGTGAATATTATGATTATCTGTGATTATCTGTGATTATCTGTGATTATCTGTGAATATTATGATTAGGATTGTCTCTGTTGTTGTTTTTATTGTTTTGTTTAAAAAAACCATTGAAGTGGACAGTTTATTAGGTCATCTAGTACCACCCTCATGAAAGTCTCCATGCCTGTCTTCCTGCTTTATATAGCAAGCAACAGCCACGTGACTCACTAGGAGCTAACCATTTTCGTGTACAGGATGGTGTACCTAATAAACTGGCCACTGAGTGTATATTCAGATTTCATATATTTTCTGATTTTCCAGACATTGACCTATAATGACATTTGACATCTATAATGTTGATTAATGTTGGTTGCAAAAATACGAAAAAGTATTTTAAAAAACATGTAATTTAAAAAAAATAATCATTTAGCCTTACATATGATCCTGTTTGTGAGTGTAATGTGGGGATTTGACCAGAGGGGGTGCTGTTGTCTCACATATGATTTTGTGTGTGAGTGTAATGTGGGGATTTGACCACAGGGGGGTGGTGTTGTATCACATATGATTCTGTGTGTGAGTGTGATGTGGGGATTTGACCACAGGGGGGTGGTGTTGTATCACATATGATTCTGTATGTGAGTGTGATGTGGGGATTTGACCACAGGGGGGTGGTGTTGTATCACATATGATTCTGTGTGTGAGTGTGATGTGGGGATTTGACCACAGGGGGGTGGTGTTGTATCACATATGATTCTGTGTGTGAGTGTGATGTGGGGATTTGACCACAGGGGACGTCTCATATATGATTCTCCGTTTGTCTATGTAAAATGGCATAATAAACCCAGTCATATCTCCTCTCTTTGACTGACATTGAAAATGTTTTTAGTCAGCATTAGAAAGAATGTGGGTCCAGGAAACTGGAGAATATTGAAGACTAAAACTGATTCTGTTCATTTGTTAAAACATTTTTTATTTATTTAACTTTTATTTAACTAGACAAGTCAATTAAGAACAAATTGTTATTTACAATGACGGCCTACACCGGCCAAACCCGGACGACGCTGGGCCAATCCCGCCAGGTTGTGATACAGCCTGGAATAATATATTCCATTATCTTTCATTGGTAGGATGGTTCTAGAGGTTCTAGAGCGTATGTCCTGTTTTACACACATTACAATTATTATTCCATCAAATCACATCCTGAAACGCAACCAGGTAGGACAGGTGAGAACACCTTTATTTAACCATTTAACCAGGTAGGAGGGTTGAGAACACCTTTATTTAACCAGGTAGGAGGGTTGAGAACACCTTTATTTAACCAGGTAGGAGAGGTGAGAACACCTTTATTTAACCAGGTAGGAGAGGTGAGAACACCTTTATTAAACCAGGTAGGAGAGTTGAGAACACCTTTATCTAACCAGGTAGGAGAGGTGAGAACACCTGTATTTAACCAGGTAGGATAGGTGAGAACACCTGTAATTAACCAGGTAGGAGGGTTGAGAACACCTTTATTTAACCAGGTAGGAGAGGTGAGAACACCTGTAATTAACCAGGTAGGAGGGTTGAGAACACCTTTATTTAACCAGGTAGGCTAGTTGAGAACACCTTTATTTAACCAGGTAGGAGGGTTGAGAACACCTTTATTTAACCAGGTAGGAGAGGTGAGAACACCTTTATTTAACCAGGTAGGAGGGTTGAGAACACCTTTATTTAACCAGGTAGGCTAGTTGAGAACACCTTTATTTAACCAGGTAGGCTAGTTGAGAACACCTTTATTTAACCAGGTAGGCTAGTTGAGAACACCTTTATTTAACCAGGTAGGAGGGTTGAGAACACCTTTATGTAACCAGGTAGGAGAGTTGAGAACACCTGTATTTAACCAGGTAGGAGAGTTGAGAACACCTTTATGTAACCAGGTAGGAGAGTTGAGAACACCTTTATGTAACCAGGTAGGAGAGTTGAGAACACCTTTATTTAACCAGGTAGGAGAGTTGAGAACACCTGTATTTAACCAGGTAGGAGAGTTGAGAACACCTGTATTTAACCAGGTAGGAGAGTTGAGAACAAATTCTCATTTACAACAGCGACCTGGCCAAGATAAAGCAAAGCAGTACGACACAAACAACAACACAAAGTTACACATGGAATAAACAAAACGTACAGTCAATAACACAATAGAAAAGTCCATGTACAGTGGTATACTATATACAGTGTGTGCAAATGAGGTGAGATAAGGGAGGTGAAGGCCATAAATAGGCCGTAGTGGGGAAGTAAATATAATATAGCAATTAAACACTGGAATGGTCGAATGAGAAAGCCTACCAGCTCTTTACGATGTAGGACGAGTCTTCAACCAGGAACCAAGAGGTAGCTGATGTGTGGGATGTATAAGGTGAATTAACATATTGTTCAATTCAATTCATTATTATTGTTCTTATTCTCATGTTATTTGTTTGTTCATTATTATTAATGAACAAACATCTCAACTCCAGCCACTTTAATCATGGGAATTGATGGGAAATGATGTAAATATATCACTAGCCACTTTAAACAATGCTACCTTATATAATGTTACTTACCCTACATTATTCATCTCATATGCATACGTAGATACTGTACTCTATATCATCGACTGCATCCTTATGTAATACATGTATCACTAGCCACTTTAACTATGCCACTTGGTTTACATACTTATCTCATATGTATATACTGTACTCGATACCATCTACTGTATCTTGCCTATGCTGCTCTGTACCATCACTCATTCATATATCCTTATGTACATATTCTTTATCCCCTTACACTGTGTATAAGACAGTAGTTGTGGAATCGTTAATTAGATTACTTGTTGGTTATTACTGCATTGTCGGAACTAGAAGCACAAGCATTTCGCTACACTCGCATTAACATCTGCTAACCATGTGTATGTGACCAATAACATCTGTTAACCATGTGACCATTAACATCTGCTAACCATGTGTATGTGACAAATAAAATTTGATTTGATTTATTCTCATGTTATTTGTTTTTCTCTGATTATGATCATAATCACAGCCCTGTAGGATACATCCACCTTGTTATGACTCATCAATAGGACTATTACAATAACACACACACACACACACACACACACACAGGGCTCCTGTGTGCTTCTCAGTGCTAGAGGCGTCACTACAGACCCTGGTTCGATTCCAAGCTGTATCACAACCGGCCGGGGTAGGGTTTGGCCAGGGTAGACCGTAATTGTAAAATAAGAATTTGTTCTTTAACTGACTTGCCTGGTTAAATAAAGGTTCTACGCAACACACAAGCGCGAGAGTCACTCGGGATCTCATTAACTACCGGGCTCGAGGCACGAGCTCTGTTTCGTTCATTGATCCGCGTCTCTTTTTAAAAACTCCTTTCTTGCCTGGTATTCTCACTCACACACACCCGGTCCCGGTCGATCCTATCCCACACTATGTAGACAGGTTCAGAATCAAGAGAGCGCGTTTCTGAGAAGACGTGGCGTGAACCGGTTTAGTGTTTATTTCTCTCTCTCGGTTATGGACTACATTTGAGAGCGAGAGGAGAGGGAGAAAAGAAATGTCTAGGCTACTCTACAACAACATCATGGACTCTGTTCTCCTCTCAGTCGTTACGCTGGTAGTTGTTTTCGCCTCCTCTTCCTACTCTCTTTCCTCCTCCGACGTCGTTCCCTCTCCTTCCTTCATTCTACCGTTTACCGACTGTGTCCAGAGCCGCGGGAGAGACGGGTTCTACCAAGGGGCTGTGGACGTGACGGAGTCCGGTGTGGTGTGTATGAGGTGGAGCGAGGTAGGGGGTTTGAGGAGCGCTATCCGGGTAGAGGGCTGGGGGATCATAACCGCTGTCGGAACCCGGACAACAGGATCAGACCCTGGTGCTTCTTCAGGAACAGCCGCGGCAGAACGGACTGGGGCTACTGCGACTGTAAACAAGGTAGAGGAAGGGAGAGAGGTGTGTGTGTGTGTGTGTGTGTGTGTGTGTGTGTGTGTGTGTGTGTGGCAACAGCGGGCATGTCTCAGCAGATGGAAGCATCTCATTAGTATTGAGGTATGTGTCTGGTTGGTGGCTAGACTAAGAAACGTTGTTATGTTAAAATGTACCAAGATTGACAAGCTGTCAGGTAATAGGGGGAGACTCTACCAAGATCGACAAGCTGCCAGAAAAGCTGTCAGTCATTAGGAGGAGACTCTACCAAGACAGACAAGCTGTCAGTCATTAGGGGGAGACTCTACCAAGACAGACAAGCTGTCAGTCATTAGGTGGAGACTCTAACAAGATAGACAAGCTGTCAGTCAATAGGGGGAGACTCTACCAACATAGACAAGCTGTCAGTCATTAAGGGAGACTCTACCAACATAGACAAGCTGTCAGTCATTAGGGTGGGGGAGACTCTACCAACATAGACAAGCTGTCAGTCATTAGGGTGGGGGAGACTCTACCAACATAGACAAGCTGTCAGTCATTAGGGGAGACTCTACCAAGACAGACAAGCTGTCAGTCATTAGGGGAGACTCTACCAAGATAGACAAGCTGTCAGTCATTAGGGGAGATTCTAACAAGACAGACAAGCTGTCAGTCATTAGGTGGAGACTCTACCAAGATAGACAAGCTGTCAGTCAATAGGGGAGACTCTACCAACATAGACAAGCTGTCAGTCATTAGGGTGGGGGAGACTCTACCAACATAGACAAGCTGTCAGTCATTAGGAGGAGACTCTACCAAGATAGACAAGCTGCCAGGCATTAGGGGAGACTCTACCAAGACAGACAAGCTGTCAGTCATTAGGGGAGACTCTACCAAGACAGACAGGCTGTCAGTCATTAGCGGGAGACTCTACCAAGATAGACAAGCTGTCAGTCATTAGGGGAGACTCTACCAACATAGACAAGCTGTCAGTCATTAGGGGAGACTCTACCAACATAGACAAGCTGTCAGACATTAGGGGAGACTCTACCAACATAGACAAGCTGTCAGTCATTAGGGTGGGGGAGACTCTACCAACATAGACAAGCTGTCAGTCATTAGGGGAGACTCTACCAAGACAGACAAGCTGTCAGTCATTAGGGGAGACTCTACCAAGATAGACAAGCTGTCAGTCATTAGGGGAGACTCTAACAAGACAGACAAGCTGTCAGTCATTAGGTGGAGACTCTACCAAGATAGACAAGCTGTCAGTCAATAGGGGAGACTCTACCAACATAGACAAGCTGTCAGTCATTAGGGTGGGGGAGACTCTACCAACATAGACAAGCTGTCAGTCATTAGGGGAGACTCTACCAAGACAGACATGCTGTCAGTCATTAGGGGAGACTCTAACAAGACAGACAAGCTGTCAGTCATTAGGTGGAGACTCTACCAACATAGACAAGCTGTCAGTCATTAGGGTGGGGGAGACTCTACCAACATAGACAAGCTGTCAGTCATTAGGGAGACTCTACCAAGATAGACAAGCTGTCAGTCAATAGGGGAGACTCTACCAACATAGACAAGCTGTCAGTCATTAGGGTGGGGAGACTCTACCAACATAGACAAGCTGTCAGTCATTAGGGGAGACTCTACCAAGACAGACACGCTGTCAGTCATTAGGGGAGACTCTACCAAGATATACAAGCTGTCAGTCATTAGGGGAGACTCTACCAACATAGACAAGCTGTCAGTCATTAGGGGAGACTCTACCAAGACAGACAGGCTGTCAGTCATTAGGGGAGACTCTACCAAGATAGACAAGCTGTCAGTCATTAGGGGAGACTCTACCAAGATAGACAAGCTGTCAGTCATTAGGGGAGACTCTACCAAGACAGACAAGCTGTCAGTCATTAGGGGGAGACTCTACCAAGACAGACAGGCTGTCAGTCATTAGGGGAGACTCTACCAAGATAGACAAGCTGTCAGTCATTAGGGGAGACTCTACCAACATAGACAAGCTGTCAGACATTAGGGGAGACTCTACCAACATAGACAAGCTGTCAGTCATTAGGGTGGGGGAGACTCTACCAACATAGACAAGCTGTCAGTCATTAGGGGAGACTCTACCAAGACAGACACGCTGTCAGTCAATAGGGGAGACTCTACCAACATAGACAAGCTGTCAGTCATTAGAGTGGGGAGACTCTACCAACATAGACAAGCTGTCAGTCATTAGGGAGACTCTACCAAGACAGACACGCTGTCAGTCATTAGGGGGAGACTCTACCAAGATAGACAAGCTGTCAGTCATTAGGGGAGACTCTAACAAGACAGACAAGCTTTCAGTCATTAGGTGGAGACTCTACCAAGATAGACAAGCTGTCAGTCTTTAGGTGGAGACTCTACCAACATAGACAAGCTGTCAGTCATTGGGGGGACTCTACCAAGATAGACAAGCTGTCAGTCAATAGGGGGAGACTCTACCAAGATAGACAAGCTGCCAGACAAGCTGTCAGTCATTAGGGGAGACTCTACCAAGATCGACAAGCTGCCAGAAAAGCTGTCAGTCATTAGGAGGAGACTCTACCAAGATAGACAAGCTGCCAGGCATTAGGGGAGACTCTACCAAGACAGACAAGCTGTCAGTCATTAGGGGAGACTCTACCAAGACAGACAGGCTGTCAGTCATTAGGGGAGACTCTACCAAGATAGACAAGCTGTCAGTCATTAGGGGAGACTCTACCAACATAGACAAGCTGTCAGTCATTAGGGGAGACTCTACCAACATAGACAAGCTGTCAGACATTAGGGGAGACTCTACCAACATAGACAAGCTGTCAGTCATTAGGGTGGGGGAGACTCTACCAACATAGACAAGCTGTCAGTCATTAGGGTGGGGGAGACTCTACCAACATAGACAAGCTGTCAGTCATTAGGGGAGACTCTACCAAGATAGAAAAGCTGTCAGTCAATAGGGGAGACTCTACCAACATAGACAAGCTGTCAGTCATTAGGGTGGGGAGACTCTACCAACATAGACAAGCTGTCAGTCATTAGGGGAGACTCTACCAAGACAGACACGCTGTCAGTCATTAGGGGAGACTCTAACAAGACAGACAAGCTGTCAGTCATTAGGTGGAGACTCTACCAAGATAGACAAGCTGTCAGTCAATAGGGGAGACTCTACCAACATAGACAAGCTGTCAGTCATTAGGGTGGGGAGACTCTACCAACATAGACAAGCTGTCAGTCATTAGGGGAGACTCTACCAAGATAGACAAGCTGTCAGTCAATAGGGGAGACTCTACCAACATAGACAAGCTGTCAGTCATTAGGGTGGGGGAGACTCTACCAACATAGACAAGCTGTCAGTCATTAGGGGGAGACTCTACCAAGACAGACACGCTGTCAGTCATTAGGGAGACTCTACCAAGATAGACAAGCTGTCAGTCATTAGGGGAGACTCTACCAACATAGACAAGCTGTCAGTCATTGGGGGAGACTCTACCAAGACAGACAAGCTGTCAGTCATTAGGGGAGACTCTACCAAGACAGACAGGCTGTCAGTCATTAGGGGAGACTCTACCAAGATAGACAAGCTGTCAGTCATTAGGGGAGACTCTACCAAGATAGACAAGCTGTCAGTCATTAGGGGAGACTCTACCAAGACAGACACGCTGTCAGTCATTAGGGGGAGACTCTACCAAGACAGACAGGCTGTCAGTCATTAGGGAGACTCTACCAAGATAGACAAGCTGTCAGTCATTAGGGGAGACTCTACCAACATAGACAAGCTGTCAGACATTAGGGGAGACTCTACCAACATAGACAAGCTGTCAGTCATTAGGGTGGGGAGACTCTACCAACATAGACAAGCTGTCAGTCATTAGGGGAGACTCTACCAAGACAGACACGCTGTCAGTCAATAGGGGAGACTCTACCAACATAGACAAGCTGTCAGTCATTAGAGTAGGGGAGACTCTACCAACATAGACAAGCTGTCAGTCATTAGGGGAGACTCTACCAAGACAGACACGCTGTCAGTCATTAGGGGAGACTCTACCAAGATAGACAAGCTGTCAGTCATTAGGGAGACTCTAACAAGACAGACAAGCTTTCAGTCATTAGGTGGAGACTCTACCAAGATAGACAAGCTGTCAGTCTTTAGGTGGAGACTCTACCAACATAGACAAGCTGTCAGTCATTGGGGGGACTCTACCAAGATAGACAAGCTGTCAGTCAATAGGGGGAGACTCTACCAAGATAGACAAGCTGCCAGACAAGCTGTCAGTCATTAGGGGAGACTCTACCAAGATCGACAAGCTGCCAGAAAAGCTGTCAGTCATTAGGAGGAGACTCTACCAAGATAGACAAGCTGCCAGGCATTAGGGGAGACTCTACCAAGACAGACAAGCTGTCAGTCATTAGGGGAGACTCTACCAAGACAGACAGGCTGTCAGTCATTAGGGAGACTCTACCAAGATAGACAAGCTGTCAGTCATTAGGGGAGACTCTACCAACATAGACAAGCTGTCAGTCATTAGGGGAGACTCTACCAACATAGACAAGCTGTCAGACATTAGGGGAGACTCTACCAACATAGACAAGCTGTCAGTCATTAGGGTGGGGGAGACTCTACCAACATAGACAAGCTGTCAGTCATTAGGGGAGACTCTACCAACATAGACAAGCTGTCAGACATTAGGGAGACTCTACCAACATAGACAAGCTGTCAGTCATTAGGGTGGGGGAGACTCTACCAACATAGACAAGCTGTCAGTCATTAGGGGAGACTCTACCAAGACAGACACGCTGTCAATCATTAGGGGAGACTCTACCAAGACAGACAGGCTGTCAGTCATTAGGGGAGACTCTACCAAGATAGACAAGCTGTCAGTCAATAGGGGAGACTCTACCAAGATAGACAAGCTGCCAGACAAGCTGTCAGTCATTAGGGGAGACTCTACCAAGATCGACAAGCTGCCAGAAAAGCTGTCAGTCATTAGGAGGAGACTCTACCAAGATAGACAAGCTGCCAGGCATTAGGGGAGACTCTACCAAGACAGACAAGCTGTCAGTCATTAGGGGGAGACTCTACCAAGACAGACAGGCTGTCAGTCATTAGGGGAGACTCTACCAAGATAGACAAGCTGTCAGTCATTAGGGGAGACTCTACCAACATAGACAAGCTGTCAGTCATTAGGGGAGACTCTACCAACATAGACAAGCTGTCAGACATTAGGGGGAGACTCTACCAACATAGACAAGCTGTCAGTCATTAGGGTGGGGAGACTCTACCAACATAGACAAGCTGTCAGTCATTAGGGTGGGGGAGACTCTACCAACATAGACAAGCTGTCAGTCATTAGGGGGAGACTCTACCAAGATAGAAAAGCTGTCAGTCAATAGGGAGACTCTACCAACATAGACAAGCTGTCAGTCATTAGGGTGGGGAGACTCTACCAACATAGACAAGCTGTCAGTCATTAGGGGAGACTCTACCAAGACAGACACGCTGTCAGTCATTAGGGGAGACTCTAACAAGACAGACAAGCTGTCAGTCATTAGGTGGAGACTCTACCAAGATAGACAAGCTGTCAGTCAATAGGGGAGACTCTACCAACATAGACAAGCTGTCAGTCATTAGGGTGGGGGAGACTCTACCAACATAGACAAGCTGTCAGTCATTAGGGGAGACTCTACCAAGATAGACAAGCTGTCAGTCAATAGGGGAGACTCTACCAACATAGACAAGCTGTCAGTCATTAGGGTGGGGAGACTCTACCAACATAGACAAGCTGTCAGTCATTAGGGGAGACTCTACCAAGACAGACACGCTGTCAGTCATTAGGGGAGACTCTACCAAGATAGACAAGCTGTCAGTCATTAGGGGAGACTCTACCAACATAGACAAGCTGTCAGTCATTGGGGGAGACTCTACCAAGACAGACAAGCTGTCAGTCATTAGGGGAGACTCTACCAAGACAGACAGGCTGTCAGTCATTAGGGGAGACTCTACCAAGATAGACAAGCTGTCAGTCATTAGGGGAGACTCTACCAAGATAGACAAGCTGTCAGTCATTAGGGGGAGACTCTGCCAAGACAGACACGCTGTCAGTCATTAGGGGAGACTCTACCAAGACAGACAGGCTGTCAGTCATTAGGGGAGACTCTACCAAGATACACAAGCTGTCAGTCATTAGGGGAGACTCTACCAACATAGACAAGCTGTCAGACATTAGGGGAGACTCTACCAACATAGACAAGCTGTCAGTCATTAGGGTGGGGAGACTCTACCAACATAGACAAGCTGTCAGTCATTAGGGGAGACTCTACCAAGACAGACACGCTGTCAGTCAATAGGGGAGACTCTACCAACATAGACAAGCTGTCAGTCATTAGAGTAGGGAGACTCTACCAACATAGACAAGCTGTCAGTCATTAGGGGAGACTCTACCAAGACAGACACGCTGTCAGTCATTAGGGAGACTCTACCAAGATAGACAAGCTGTCAGTCATTAGGGGAGACTCTAACAAGACAGACAAGCTTTCAGTCATTAGGTGGAGACTCTACCAAGATAGACAAGCTGTCAGTCTTTAGGTGGAGACTCTACCAACATAGACAAGCTGTCAGTCATTGGGGGGACTCTACCAAGATAGACAAGCTGTCAGTCAATAGGGGGAGACTCTACCAAGATCGACAAGCTGCCAGAAAAGCTGTCAGTCATTAGGAGGAGACTCTACCAAGACAGACAAGCTGTCAGTCATTAGGGGGAGACTCTACCAAGACAGACAAGCTGTCAGTCATTAGGGGGAGACTCTACCAAGACAGACAGGCTGTCAGTCATTAGGGGGAGACTCTACCAAGATAGACAAGCTGTCAGTCATTAGGGGGAGACTCTACCAACATAGACAAGCTGTCAGTCATTAGGGGAGACTCTACCAACATAGACAAGCTGTCAGACATTAGGGGGAGACTCTACCAACATAGACAAGCTGTCAGTCATTAGGGTGGGGAGACTCTACCAACATAGACAAGCTGTCAGTCATTAGGGGAGACTCTACCAACATAGACAAGCTGTCAGACATTAGGGAGACTCTACCAACATAGACAAGCTGTCAGTCATTAGGGTGGGGAGACTCTACCAACATAGACAAGCTGTCAGTCATTAGGGGAGACTCTACCAAGACAGACACGCTGTCAATCATTAGGGGAGACTCTACCAAGACAGACAGGCTGTCAGTCATTAGGGGAGACTCTACCAAGATAGACAAGCTGTCAGTCATTAGGGGAGACTCTACCAACATAGACAAGCTGTCAGACATTAGGGGAGACTCTACCAACATAGACAAGCTGTCAGTCATTAGGGTGGGGAGACTCTACCAACATAGACAAGCTGTCAGTCATTAGGGGGAGACTCTACCAAGACAGACACGCTGTCAGTCAATAGGGGAGACTCTACCAACATAGACAAGCTGTCAGTCATTAGAGTGGGGAGACTCTACCAACATAGACAAGCTGTCAGTCATTAGGGGAGACTCTACCAAGACAGACAGGCTGTCAGTCATTAGGGGAGACTCTACCAAGATAGACAAGCTGTCAGTCATTAGGGGAGACTCTACCAACATAGACAAGCTGTCAGACATTAGGGGAGACTCTACCAACATAGACAAGCTGTCAGTCATTAGGGTGGGGGAGACTCTACCAACATAGACAAGCTGTCAGTCATTAGGGAGACTCTACCAAGACAGACACGCTGTCAATCATTAGGGGAGACTCTACCAAGACAGACAGGCTGTCAGTCATTAGGGGAGACTCTACCACGATAGACAAGCTGTCAGTCATTAGGGGAGACTCTACCAACATAGACAAGCTGTCAGACATTAGGGGAGACTCTACCAACATAGACAAGCTGTCAGTCATTAGGGTGGGGAGACTCTACCAACATAGACAAGCTGTCAGTCATTAGGGGAGACTCTACCAAGACAGACACGCTGTCAGTCAATAGGGGAGACTCTACCAACATAGACAAGCTGTCAGTCATTAGAGTGGGGAGACTCTACCAACATAGACAAGCTGTCAGTCATTAGGGGAGACTCTACCAAGACAGACACGCTGTCAGTCATTAGGGGAGACTCTACCAAGATAGACAAGCTGTCAGTCATTAGGGAGACTCTAACAAGACAGACAAGCTTTCAGTCATTAGGTGGAGACTCTACCAAGATAGACAAGCGGTCAGTCTTTAGGTGGAGACTCTACCAACATAGACAAGCTGTCAGTCATTGGGGGGGACTCTACCAAGATAGACAAGCTGTCAGTCAATAGGGGAGACTCTACCAAGATAGACAAGCTGCCAGACAAGCTGTCAGTCATTAGGGGAGACTCTACCAAGATCGACAAGCTGCCAGAAAAGCTGTCAGTCATTAGGAGGAGACTCTACCAAGATAGACAATCTGCCAGGCATTAGGGGAGACTCTGCCAAGACAGACAAGCTGTCAGTCATTAGGGGAGACTCTACCAAGACAGACAGGCTGTCAGTCATTAGGGGAGACTCTACCAAGATAGACAAGCTGTCAGTCATTAGGGGAGACTCTACCAACATAGACAAGCTGTCAGTCATTAGGGGAGATTCTAACAAGACAGACAAGCTGTCAGTCATTAGGTGGAGACTCTACCAAGATAGACAAGCTGTCAGTCAATAGGGGAGACTCTACCAACATAGACAAGCTGTCAGTCATTAGGGTGGGGGAGACTCTACCAACATAGACAAGCTGTCAGTCATTAGGGGAGACTCTACTAATATAGAAAAGCTGTCAGTCAATAGGGGAGACTCTACCAACATAGACAAGCTGTCAGTCATTAGGGTGGGGGAGACTCTACCAACATAGACAAGCTGTCAGTCATTAGGGGAGACTCTACCAAGACAGACACGCTGTCAGTCATTAGGGGAGACTCTAACAAGACAGACAAGCTGTCAGTCATTAGGTGGAGACTCTACCAAGATAGACAAGCTGTCAGTCAATAGGGGAGACTCTACCAACATAGACAAGCTGTCAGTCATTAGGGTGGGGGAGACTCTACCAACATAGACAAGCTGTCAGTCATTAGGGAGACTCTACCAAGACAGACACGCTGTCAGTCATTGGGGGAGACTCTACCAAGATCGACAAGCTGCCAGACAAGCTGTCAGTCATTAGGGAGACTCTACCAAGATAGACAAGCTGTCAGTCATTAGGGGAGACTCTACCAAGACAGACAAGCTGTCAGTCATTAGGGAGACTCTACCAAGACAGACAGGCTGTCAGTCATTAGGGGGAGACTCTACCAAGATAGACAAGCTGTCAGTCATTAGGGAGACTCTACCAACATAGACAAGCTGTCAGACATTAGGGGAGACTCTACCAACATAGACAAGCTGTCAGTCATTAGGGTGGGGGAGACTCTACCAACATAGACAAGCTGTCAGTCATTAGGGGGAGACTCTACCAAGACAGACACGCTGTCAGTCATTAGGGGAGACTCTACCAAGATAGACAAGCTGTCAGTCATTAGGGGAGACTCTAACAAGACAGACAAGCTGTCAGTCATTAGGTGGAGACTCTACCAAGATAGACAAGCTGTCAGTCAATAGGGGAGACTCTACCAACATAGACAAGCTGTCAGTCATTAGGGTGGGGAGACTCTACCAACATAGACAAGCTGTCAGTCATTAGGGGAGACTCTACCAAGATAGACAAGCTGTCAGTCAATAGGGGAGACTCTACCAACATAGACAAGCTGTCAGTCATTAGGGTGGGGGAGACTCTACCAACATAGACAAGCTGTCAGTCATTAGGGGAGACTCTACCAAGACAGACACGCTGTCAGTCATTAGGGGAGACTCTACCAAGATAGACAAGCTGTCAGTCATTGGGGGGACTCTACCAACATAGACAAGCTGTCAGTCATTGGGGGGACTCTACCAAGATAGACAAGCTGTCAGTCAATAGGGGAGACTCAACCAAGATAGACAAGCTGCCAGACAAGCTGTCAGTCATTAGGGGAGACTCTACCAAGATAGACAAGCTGCCAGACAAGCTGTCAGTCATTAGGGAGACTACCAAGATAGACAAGCTGTCAGTCATTAGGGGAGACTCTACCAAGATAGACAAGCTGTCAGTCATTGGAGGGAGACTCTACCAAGATAGACAAGCTGTCAGTCATTAGGGAGACTCTACCAAGATAGACAAGCTGTCAGTCATTAGGAGGAGACTCTACCAAGACAGACAAGCTGTCAGTCATTAGGGGAGACTCTACCAAGATAGACAAGCTGCCAGGCATTAGGGGAGGCTCTACCAAGATCGACAAGCTGCCAGACAAGCTGTCAGTCATTAGGGGGAGACTCTACCAAGACAGACAAGCTGTCAGTCATTAGGGGAGACTCTACCAAGACAGACAGGCTGTCAGTCATTAGGGGAGACTCTCCCAAGATAGACAAGCTGTCAGTCATTAGGGGGAGACTCTACCAAGATAGACAAGCTGTCAGACATTAGGGTGGGGGAGACTCTACCAACATAGACAAGCTGTCAGTCATTAGGGTGGGGGAGACTCTACCAACATAGACAAGCTGTCAGTCATTAGGGGAGACTCTACCAACATAGACAAGCTGTCAGACATTAGGGGGAGACTCTACCAACATAGACAAGCTGTCAGTCATTAGGGTGGGGGAGACTCTACCAACATAGACAAGCTGTCAGTCATTAGGGGAGACTCTACCAAGACAGACACGCTGTCAGTCATTAGGGAGACTCTACCAAGATAGACAAGCTGTCAGTCATTAGGGGAGACTCTAACAAGACAGACAAGCTGTCAGTCATTAGGTGGAGACTCTACCAAGATAGACAAGCTGTCAGTCAATAGGGGAGACTCTACCAACATAGACAAGCTGTCAGTCATTAGGGTGGGGAGACTCTACCAACATAGACAAGCTGTCAGTCATTAGGGGAGACTCTACCAAGATAGACAAGCTGTCAGTCAATAGGGGAGACTCTACCAACATAGACAAGCTGTCAGTCATTAGGGTGGGGAGACTCTACCAACATAGACAAGCTGTCAGTCATTAGGGGAGACTCTACCAAGACAGACACGCTGTCAGTCATTAGGGGAGACTCTACCAAGATAGACAAGCTGTCAGTCATTGGGGGGACTCTACCAACATAGACAAGCTGTCAGTCATTGGGGGACTCTACCAAGATAGACAAGCTGTCAGTCAATAGGGGAGACTCAACCAAGATAGACAAGCTGCCAGACAAGCTGTCAGTCATTAGGGAGACTCTACCAAGATAGACAAGCTGCCAGACAAGCTGTCAGTCATTAGGGGAGACTACCAAGATAGACAAGCTGTCAGTCATTAGGGGAGACTCTACCAAGATAGACAAGCTGTCAGTCATTGGAGGAGACTCTACCAAGATAGACAAGCTGTCAGTCATTAGGGGAGACTCTACCAAGATAGACAAGCTGTCAGTCATTAGGAGGAGACTCTACCAAGACAGACAAGCTGTCAGTCATTAGGGGAGACTCTACCAAGATAGACAAGCTGCCAGGCATTAGGGGAGGCTCTACCAAGATCGACAAGCTGCCAGACAAGCTGTCAGTCATTAGGGGAGACTCTACCAAGACAGACAAGCTGTCAGTCATTAGGGGAGACTCTACCAAGACAGACATGCTGTCAGTCATTAGGGGAGACTCTCCCAAGATAGACAAGCTGTCAGTCATTAGGGGGAGACTCTACCAAGATAGACAAGCTGTCAGACATTAGGGTGGGGAGACTCTACCAACATAGACAAGCTGTCAGTCATTAGGGTGGGGAGACTCTACCAACATAGACAAGCTGTCAGTCATTAGGGGAGACTCTACCAACATAGACACGCTGTCAGTCATTAGGGGAGACTCTACCAACATAGACAAGCTGTCAGTCATTAGGAGGAGACTCTACCAAGACAGACAAGCTGTCAGTCATGTCAGTCATTAGGGGGAGACTCTACCAAGATAGACAAGCTGTCAGTCATTAGGGGGAGACTCTACCAAGACAGACATGCTGTGTGATTTAGTAGTGCTGTACCGGACGTTCTCTGCAGGGACTGACTAATGTTCTGACGATGTTCTGTGTCTCTCTCTCTCTCTCTCTCTCGCTCTGTGTCTCTCGCTCTGTGTCTCTCGCTCTGTCTCTCACTCTGTCTCTCTCTCGCTCTGTCTCTCACTCTCTTGCTCTGTGTCTCTCTCTCTCTCACTCTGTGTCTCTCTCTCTCTCTCTGTGTCTCTCTCCCTCGCTCTGTGTCTCTCTCTCGCTCTGTGTCTCTCTCTTTCTCGCTCTGTTTCTCTCTCTCTCTCTCTCGCTCTGTCACTCTTGCTCTGTCACTCTCGCTCTCTTTCTCTTTCTCTCTTCCTCAGTGGAAAATGATCTAAACGGTGTGTGTGTGTGTCTCGTCCAGGGTCAGTGCGCCTGCAGGGCGGCCGCTCTAAGCTGGATGGCAGGGTGGAGGTGTATCTACAGGGGGTCTGGGGGTCTGTCTGTGGTGATGACTGGGGAGACCAGGACGCTACAGTGGTCTGCAGACAGCTGGGACAGGGGTGAGTCACACCCATGCGCGGGCACAACACACACACACACACACGCACACTCACATATGCAGTCTCACAAACGCACAAAGAAAGAGGTAGTGAAAAAGAAAGGAGGGGAGTGGTTATCCTAGAAAAAGGAGTGGAGCGGTTATCCTAGAAAAATAAAGGAGGGGAGCGGTTATTCTAGAAAAAGAAAGGAGTGGAGCGGTTACGCTAGAAAAAGGAGGGGAGCGGTTATCCTAGAAAAGGAGTGGAGCGGTTATCCTAGATAAAGAAAGGAGGGGAGCGGTTATCCTAGAAATAGGAGGGGAGCGGTTATCCTAGATAAAGAAAGGAGGGGAGTGGTTATCCTAGAAAAGGAGGGGAGTGGTTATCCTAGAAAAAGGAGTGGAGCGGTTATCCTAGAAAAAGGAGGGGAGCGGTTATCCTAGATAAAGAAAGGAGGGGAGCGGTTATCCTAGATAAAGAAAGGAGGGGAGTGGTTATCCTAGAAAAAGAAAGGAGGGGAGTGGTTATCCTAGATAAAGAAAGGAGGGGAGTGGTTATCCTAGAAAAGAAAGGAGTGGAGCAGTTATCCTAGAAAAAGGAGTGGAGCGGCTATCCTAGAAAAATAAAGGAGGGGAGCGGTTATCCTAGAAAAATGAAGGAGTGGAGTGGTTATCCTAGAAAAAGAAAGGAGTGGAGCAGTTATCCTAGATAAAGGAAGGAGGGGAGAGGTTATCCTAGAAAAGGAGTGGAGCGGCTATCCTAGAAAAATAAAGGAGGGGAGCGGTTATCCTAGAAAAATAAAGGAGTGGAGTGGTTATCCTAGAAAAATAAAGGAGTGGAGTGGTTATCCTAGAAAAATAAAGGAGTGGAGTGGTTATCCTAGAAAAATAAAGGAGGGGAGCGGTTATCCTAGAAAAAGGAGGGAGCGGTTATCCTAGAAAAAGAAAGGAGGGGAGCGGTTATCCTAGGAAAATAAAGGAGGGGAGCGGTTATCCTAGAAAAATAAAGGAGGGGAGCGGTTATCCTAGAAAAATAAAGGAGGGGAGCGGTTATTTATATCTCTTTAACAGTAGTGGATCTGGACCAGATGATGTAGCAGGTCTCTAGACAGGACAGGTGATGTAACAGGTGATGTAGCAGGTCTCTAGACAGGATAGATGATGTAGCAGGTCTCTAGACAAGACAGATGATGTAGCAGGTCTCTAGACAGGACAGATAATGTAACAGGTGATGTAGCAGGTCTCTAGACAGGACAGATGATGTAACAGGTGATGTAGCAGGTCTCTAGACAGGACATGTGATGTAGCAGGTCTCTAGACAGGACATTTGATGTAGCTGGTCTCTAGACAGGACAGATGATGTAGCAGGTGATGTAGCAGGTCTCTAGACAGGACAGGTGATGTAGCAGGTCTCTAGACAGGACAGATGATGTAACAGGTGATGTAGCAGGTCTCTAGACAGGACAGATAATGTAGCAGGTCTCTAGACAGGACAGGTTATGTAGCAGGTCTCTAGACAGGACAGGTGGTGTATCAGGTCTCTAGACAGGACAGATGATGTAGCAGGTCTCTAGACAGGACATATGATGTAGCAGGTCTCTAGACAGGACAGATTATGTAGCAGGTCTCTAGACAGGACAGATGATGTAGCAGGTGATGTAGCAGGTCTCTAGACAGGACAGGTGATGTAGCAGGTCTCTAGACAGGACAGATGATGTAACAGGTGATGTAGCAGGTCTCTAGACAGGACAGATAATGTAGCAGGTCTCTAGACAGGACAGGTGATGTATCAGGTCTCTAGACAGGACAGATGATGTAGCAGGTCTCTAGACAGGACATATGATGTAGCAGGTCTCTAGACAGGACAGATTATGTAGCAGGTCTCTAGACAGGACAGATAATGTAACAGGTGATGTGGCAGGTCTCTAGACAGGACAGATGAAGTAACAGGTCATGTAGCAGGTCTCTAGACAGGACAGGTGCTGTAACAGGTGATGGAGCAGATCTCTAGACAGGACAGATGATGTAGCAGGTCTCTAGACAGGACAGATGATGTAACAGGTGATGTAGCAGGTCTCTAGACAGGACAGATAATGTAACAGGTGATGTAGCAGGTCTCTAGACAGGACAGATGATGTAACAGGTGATGTAGCAGGTCTCTAGACAGGACAGATGATGTAACAGGTGATGTAGCAGGTCTCTAGACAGGACAGATGATGTAACAGGTGATGTAGCAGGTCTCTAGACAGGACAGATGATGTAACAGGTGATGGAGCAGGTCTCTAGACAGGACATATGATGTAGCAGGTCTCTAGACAGGACAGATGATGTAACAGGTGATGTAGCAGGTCTCTAGACAGGACATATGATGTAACAGGTGATGGAGCAGGTCTCTAGACAGGACAGATGGTGCAACAGATGATGTAGCAGGTCTCTAGACAGGACAGATAATGTAACAGATGATGTAGCAGGTCTCTAGACAGGACAGATGATGTAACAGATGATGTAGCAGGTCTCTAGACAGGACAGATGATGTAACAGATGATGTAGCAGGTCTCTAGACAGGACAGATGATGTAACAGATGATGTAGCAGGTCTCTAGACAGGACAGATGATGTAGCAGGTCTCTAGACAGGACAGATGATGTAGTAGGTGATGTAGCAGGTCACTAGACAGGACAGATGATGTAGCAGGTCTCTAGACAGGACATATGATGTAGCAGGTCTCTAGACAGGACAGATTATGTAGCAGGTCTCTAGACAGGACAGATAATGTAACAGGTGATGTGGCAGGTCTCTAGACAGGACAGATGAAGTAACAGGTCATGTAGCAGGTCTCTAGACAGGACAGGTGCTGTAACAGGTGATGGAGCAGATCTCTAGACAGGACAGATGATGTAGCAGGTCTCTAGACAGGACAGATGATGTAACAGGTGATGTAGCAGGTCTCTAGACAGGACAGATAATGTAACAGGTGATGTAGCAGGTCTCTAGACAGGACAGATGATGTAACAGGTGATGTAGCAGGTCTCTAGACAGGACAGATGATGTAACAGGTGATGTAGCAGGTCTCTAGACAGGACAGATGATGTAACAGGTGATGTAGCAGGTCTCTAGACAGGACAGATGATGTAACAGGTGATGGAGCAGGTCTCTAGACAGGACATATGATGTAGCAGGTCTCTAGACAGGACAGATGATGTAACAGGTGATGTAGCAGGTCTCTAGACAGGACATATGATGTAACAGGTGATGGAGCAGGTCTCTAGACAGGACAGATGGTGCAACAGATGATGTAGCAGGTCTCTAGACAGGACAGATAATGTAACAGATGATGTAGCAGGTCTCTAGACAGGACAGATGATGTAACAGATGATGTAGCAGGTCTCTAGACAGGACAGATGATGTAACAGATGATGTAGCAGGTCTCTAGACAGGACAGATTATGTAACAGATGATGTAGCAGGTCTCTAGACAGGACAGATGATGTAGCAGGTCTCTAGACAGGACAGATGATGTAGTAGGTGATGTAGCAGGTCACTAGACAGGACAGATGATGTAGCAGGTCTCTAGACAGGACAGATGATGTAGCAGGTCTCTAGACAGGACAGATGATGTAGCAGGTCTCTAGACAGGACAGATGATGTAACAGGTGATGTAGCAGGTCTCTAGACAGGAAAGATGATGTAACAGGTGATGTAGCAGGTCTCTAGACAGGACAGATGATGTAGCAGGTCTCTAGACAGGACAGATGATGTAGCAGGTCTCTAGACAGGACAGATGATGTAGCAGGTGATGTAGCAGGTCTCTAGACAGGACAGATGATGTAGCAGGTCTCTAGACAGGACAGATGACTTCTAAATGTGGTGTCTAACCTGGACTCTTTAGATTCTCCTTTCCTCCTCTCCTCTCTCCTTTCCTCTCCACTCGTCTCCTCTCCTTCCCTCTCCTTGCTCCTCTCCTTTCCTCTCCGCTCTCCTTTCCTCTCTCCTTTCCTCTCCTCTCCACTCTTCTCCTCTCCTTTCCTCTCCGCTCTCCTTTCCTCTCTCCTTTCCTCTCCACTCTTCTCCTCTCCTTTCCTCTCCGCTCTCCTTTCCTCTCTCCTTTCCTCTCCTCTCCACTCTTCTCCTCTCCTTTCCTTTCCGCTCTCCTTTCCTCTCTCCTTTCCTCTCCACTCTTCTCCTCTCCTTTCCTCTCCGCTCTCCTTTCCTCTCTCCTTTCCTCTCCACTCTTCTTCTCTCCTTTCCTCTTCGCTCTCCTTTTTGCTCTCCTTTCCTCTCTCCTTTCCTCTCTCCTTTCCTCTCCACTCTTCTCCTCTCCTTTCCTCTCTGCTCTCCTTTCCTCTCGTCTCTCCTTTCCTCTCTCATTTCCTCGCCTCCTCTCCTCTCCGCTCTCCTCTTCTCCACAGTCTTCGTAGTCTGTCCCATCCTGACCCTCAGATTCCACCCCCCACCTCAAGTCCTTAGCTAGCTATTTACCCCCTACTCCATCACACACACTTAATGTAGTGGTATAGACTGTGGGTCATAGCCTGTAGAAGGGGATACTGTACTGTGGGTCATAGCCTGTAGAAGGGGATACTGTACTGTGGGTCATAGCCTGTAGAAGGGGATACTGTACTGTGGGTCATAGCCTGTAGAAGGGGATACTGTACTGTGGGTCATAGCCTGTAGAAGGGGATACTGTACTGTGGGTCATAGCCTGTAGAAGGGGATACTGTACTGTGGGTCATAGCCTGTAGAAGGGGATACTGTACTGTGGGTCATAGCCTGTAGAAAGGGATACTGTACTGTGGGTCATAGCCTGTAGAAGGGGATACTGTACTGTGGGTCATAGCCTGTAGAAGGGGATACTGTACTGTGGGTCATAGCCTGTAGAAGGGGATACTGTACTGTGGGTCATAGCCTGTAGAAGGGGATACTGTACTGTGGGTCAACAGGGACAGGAAGGAGGAGGGAGATGTGGACAGATCTTATCCAGAGACAGAGCTCCTCAGCTGTGGTGGGAGAGGTGGAGAGACCCCTTGATTTCCCTGGTGGAAATAGAGACGCTGCGACCTCTGACATGCTGACACTGATACACACGCACGCACACACACACACACACACGCACACACACACACACACACACGCACGCACGCACGCACGCACGCACACACACACACACACACACACACACACACACACACACAGCGCCACAGTTCAGGTCAGAGGAGAGGTAAGAGGGGATACAGACAGACATGCTAAAGAGGGTGACAGTGATTGGTTTAAAATGACTACTTGTGTGTGTGTGTGTGTGTGTGTGTGTGTGTGTGTGTGTGTGTGTGTGTGTGTGTGTGTGTGTGTGTGTGTGGGCCTGCGTGTGTCTGTCTGTCTGTCTGTCTGTCTGTGTCTCCATCTCTCTCTCCCTGTAGTTTCCCTGGCCGAGCGCGCTCCTCCGCCCTATCTCCTCGAGGGGGTGTGGTCAGAATGCACTGGGGGGCGGTCCACTGTCAGGGGGAGGAGCCTGATATACTGCAGTGTCCCAGTGTTCCATGGAACGGAGGGGAGTGTCCCCACGCTGCAGGGGTCACCTGTACCACAATGGAAGGTAGGAGGGGAGTGTCCCCACTCTGCAGGGGTCACCTGTACCACAATGGAAGGTAGGAGGGGAGTGTCCCCACTCTGCAGGGGTCACCTGTACCCCAATGGAAGGTGGTGTTGGGAGGGACTAGTACTATTCAGACTGGGCTAGTACTATTCAGACTGGGCTAGTACTATTCAGACTGGAATAGTACTATTCAGACTGGACTAGTACTATTCAGACTGGACAAGTAGTATTCAGACTGGGCTAGTACTATTCAGACTGGACTAGTACAATTCACACTGGACTAGTAGAAAATGTGTGGGGGTTAGGATTAGGGGGGTAGTAACTCTGTCCTCTGTGTTTCGGTGTGTCTGTGTCCAGTGGGTTAGGGTTAGGGGGGTAGTAACTCTGTCCTCTGTGTTTTGTTGTGTCTGTGTCCAGTGGGTTAGGGGGGTAGTAACGCTGTCCTCTGTGTTTCGGTTAGGGTTAGGGTTAGGGGTAGTAACTCTGTCCTCTGTGTTTCGGTGTGTCTGTGTCCAGTGGGTTAGGGTTAGGGGTTAGGGTTAGGGTTAGGGGGTAGTAACTCTGTCCTCTGTGTTTCGGTGTGTCTGTGTACAGTGGTTGCGTTGGTGCCAGTGAGGTTGGTGGGGGGTGTCAGCGTGGGAGGGGCGTGTTGAGGTTTTCCACGGGGCGTGTGGGGATCCGTCTGCGACGACCAATGGGATGAGAGCGACGTGGAGGTCGTCTGTCGACAGCTGGGCCTGGGGTGAGAACACACACACACACACACCTTAAGCACACACACACACACACACACACCTTAAGCACACACACACACACACTTTAAGCACACACAGATACACACACCTGACATGGATTTCAGCTATAGATCCTAATCCGGGGATCCACATCCTCTCGTAGCTATAGATCCTAATCCAGGTAGCCACATCCTCTCGTAGCTATAGATCCTAATCCAGGTAGCCACATCCTCTCGTAGCTATAGATCCTAAACAGGGGATCCACATCCTCTCATAGCTATAGAACCTAATCCAGGAAGCCACATCCTCTCGTAGCTATAGATCCTAATCCAGGAAGCCACATCCTCTCGTAGCTGTAGATCCAAATCCAGGAAGCCACATCCTCTCGTAGCTATAGATCCTAATCCAGGTAGCCACATCCTCTCATAGCTATAGATCCTAAACAGGGGTACACTACAGGATGGTGGGTTCAATACCAGCTGGGGCCAGGATGGTGGATTCACTACAGGATGGTGGGTTCATTACCCGCTGGGGCCAGGATAGTGGGTTCAATACCCGCTGGGGCCAGGATGGTGGGTTCACTACCCACTGGGGCCAGGATGGTCAGTTCAGAACCCGCTGGTGCCAGGATGGTGGGTTCAATACCCGCTGGGGCCAGGATGGTGGGTTCAATACCCGCTGGGGCCAGGATGGTGGATTCACTACAGGATGGTGGGTTCAATACCAGCTGGGGCCAGGATGGTGGGTTCACTACATGATGGTGGGTTCAATACCTGCTGGGGCCAGGATAGTGGGTTCACTACCCACTGGGGCCAGGATGGTGGGTTCAATACCCACTGGGGCCAGGATGGTGGGTTCAATACCCGCTGGTGCCAGGATGGTGGATTCACTACAGGATGGTGGGTTCAATACCCGCTGGGGCCAGGATGGTGGATTCAATACCCGCTGGGGCCAGGATGGTGGGTTCAATACCCGCTGGGGCCAGGATGGTGGGTTCACTACAGGATGGTGGGTTCAATACCCGCTGGGACCAGGATGGTGGGTTCACTACCCACTGGGCCCAGGATGGTGGGTTCAATACCCGCTGGGGCCAGGGTGGTGGGTTCACTACAGGATGGTGGGTTCAATACCAGCTGGGGCCAGGATGGTGGATTCACTACAGGATGGTGGGTTCATTACCCGCTGGGGCCAGGATAGTGGGTTCAATACCCGCTGGGGCCAGGATGGTGGGTTCACTACCCACTGGGGCCAGGATGGTGGGTTCAATACCCGCTGGTGCCAGGATGGTGGATTCACTACAGGATGGTGGGTTCAATACCCGCTGGGGCCAGGATGGTGGATTCAATACCCGCTGGGGCCAGGATGGTGAGTTCAATACCCGCTGGGGCCAGGATGGTGGGTTCACTACAGGATGGTGGGTTCAATACCCGCTGGGACCAGGATGGTGGGTTCACTACCCACTGGGCCCAGGATGGTGGGTTCAATACCCGCTGGGGCCAGGGTGGTGGGTTCACTACAGGATGGTGGGTTCAATACCAGCTGGGGCCAGGATGGTGGATTCACTACAGGATGGTGGGTTCATTACCCGCTGGGGCCAGGATAGTGGGTTCAATACCCGCTGGGGCCAGGATGGTGGGTTCACTACCCACTGGGGCCAGGATGGTGGGTTCAATACCCGCTGGTGCCAGGATGGTGGATTCACTACAGGATGGTGGGTTCAATACCCACTGGGGCCAGGATGGTGGATTCAATACCCGCTGGGGCCAGGATGGTGAGTTCAATACCCGCTGGGGCCAGGATGGTGTATTCACTACAGGACGGTGGGTTCAATACCCGCTGGGGCCAGGATGGTGGATTCACTACAGGATGGTGGGTTCAATACCTGCTGGTGCCAGGATGGTGGATTCAATACCCGCTGGGGCCAGGATGGTGGGTTCATAACCTGCTGGGGCCAGGATGGTGGATTCAATACCCATTGGGGCCAGGATGGTGGGTTCAATACCCGTTGGGGCCAGGATGGTGGATTCACTACAGGATGGTGGGTTCAATACCCATTGGGGCCAGGATGGTGGGTTCAATACCCGTTGGGGCCAGGATGGTGGATTCACTACAGGATGGTGGGTTCAATACCCGCTGGGGCCAGGATGGTGGGTTCACTACAGGATGGTGGGTTCAATACCCGCTGGGACCAAGATGGTGGGTTCACTACCCACTGGGCCCAGGATGGTGGGTTCAATACCCGCTGGGGCCAGGGTGGTGGGTTCACTACAGGATGGTGGGTTCAATACCAGCTGGGGCCAGGATGGTGGATTCACTACAGGATGGTGGGTTCATTACCCGCTGGGGCCAGGATAGTGGGTTCAATACCCGCTGGGGCCAGGATGGTGGGTTCACTACCCACTTGGGCCAGGATGGTGGGTTCACTACCCACTGGGGCCAGGATGATGGGTTCACTACAGGATGGTGGGTTCAATACCCGTTGGGGCCAGGATGGTGGGTTCAATACCCGCTGGTGCCAGGATGGTGGGTTCACTACCCACTGGGGCCAGGATGGTGGGTTCAATACCCGTTGGGGCCAGGATGGTGGATTCACTACAGGATGGTGGGTTCAATACCCGCTGGGGCCAGGATGGTGGGTTCACTACAGGATGGTGGGTTCAATACCCGCTGGGACCAAGATGGTGGGTTCACTACCCACTGGGCCCAGGATGGTGGGTTCAATACCCGCTGGGGCCAGGGTGGTGGGTTCACTACAGGATGGTGGGTTCAATACCAGCTGGGGCCAGGATGGTGGATTCACTACAGGATGGTGGGTTCATTACCCGCTGGGGCCAGGATAGTGGGTTCAATACCCGCTGGGGCCAGGATGGTGGGTTCACTACCCACTTGGGCCAGGATGGTGGGTTCACTACCCACTGGGGCCAGGATGATGGGTTCACTACAGGATGGTGGGTTCAATACCTGTTGGGGCCAGGATGGTGGGTTCAATACCCGTTGTGGCCAGGATGGTGGGTTCACTGCCCACTGGGGCCAGGATGGTGGGTTCAATACCCGCTGGGGCAAGGATGGTGGATTCAATACCCGCTGGGGCCAGGATTGTGGGTTCAATACCCACTGGGGCCAGGATGGTGGGTTCAATACAGGATGGTGGTTCAATACCCGCTGGGGCCAGGATGGTGAGTTCACTACATGATGGTGGGTTCAATACCCGCTGGGGCCAGGATGGTGGATTTAATACCCGCTGGGGCCAGGATGGTGGGTTCAATGCCTGCTGGGGCCAGGATGGTGGGTTCAATACCCGTTGGGGCCAGGATGATGGATTCACTACAGGATGGTGGGTTCAATTACGCTGGGGCCAGGATGGTGGGTTCACTACAGGATGGTGGGTTCAATACCCGCTGGGGCCAGGATGATGGGTTCACTACCCACTGGGGCCAGGATGGTGGGTTCAATAGCCGCTGGGGCCAGGATGGTGGATTCACTACAGGATGGTGGGTTCAATACCCGCTGGGGCCAGGATTGTGGGTTCACTACATGATGGTGGGTTCAATACCCGCTGGGGCAAGGATGGTGGATTTAATACCCGCTGGTGCCAGGATGGTGGGTTCATTACCCGTTGGGGCCAGGATGTTGGGTTCAATACCCACTGGGGCCACTCATTGGAGAAGTCGTTTTGGAAGAAAGCAGCTGCTAAAAGTCAGATATTATTTTAATTTAGTTTTTGTTGTGGACTTTGTAGGTCTAGAAAATCATAAAAAAATATTTATTCATTTTCATGAAGGTGTGTATCTATTTATGTGTTTGACTTGAATGTCTCTCCCCTTCTCTCTTTCTCTCTCCTCCCTCCCTCTCTCTCTCTCTCTCTCTCTCTCTTCTCTCTCTCTCCCCTTTTCTCTCTCTCCCACTTCCCCCTTCTCTCTCCCCCTTTTCTCTCTCTCTCTCTCTCTCTCTCTCTCCACTTCCCCCTTCTTTCTCTCTCTCTCTCTCCACTTCCCCCTTCTCTCTCTCTCTCTCTCTCCACTTCCCCCTTCTCTCTCTCTCTTTCTCTCTCTCCACTTCCCCCTTCTTTCTCTCTCTCTCTCTCCACTTCCCTCTTCTCTCTCTCTCTCACTCTCTCTCCACTTCCCCCTCTCTCCCCCCCTTTCCTCACTCCCCACTTTTCTCTCTCCCCCTTCTCTCTCCCCACTTTTCTCTTTCTCTC
>NW_024608331.1:5000-12500 GCF_018296145.1 Oncorhynchus tshawytscha | reverse complement strand
TTGTGCATCTGTAGAAGTTTGTGAGTGCTTTTGGTGACAAGCCGAATTTCTTCAGCCTCCTGAGGTTGAAGAGGCGCTGCTGCGCCTTCCTCACAATGCTGTCTGTGTGAGTGGACCAATTCAGTTTGTCTGTGATGTGTATGCCGAGGAACTTAAAACTTGCTACCCTCTCCACTACTGTTCCATCGATGTGGATGGGGGTGTTCCCTCTGCTGTTTTCTGAAGTCCACAATCATCTCCTTAGTTTTGTTGACGTTGAGTGTGAGGTTATTTTCCTGACACCACACTCCGAGGGCCCTCACCTCCTCCCTGTAGGCCGTCTCGTCGTTGTTGGTAATCAAGCCTACCACTGTTGTGTCGTCCGCAAACTTGATGATTGAGTTGGAGGCGTGCATGGCCACGCAGTCGTGGGTGAACAGGGAGTACAGGAGAGGGCTCAGAACGCACCCTTGTGGGGCCCCAGTGTTGAGGATCAGCGGGGAGGAGATGTTGTTGCCTACCCTCACCACCTGGGGGCGGCCCGTCAGGAAGTCCAGTACCCAGTTGCACAGGGCGGGGTCGAGACCCAGGGTCTCGAGCTTGATGACGAGCTTGGAGGGTACTATGGTGTTGAATGCCGAGCTGTAGTCGATGAACAGCATTCTCACATAGGTATTCCTCTTGTCCAGATGGGTTAGGGCAGTGTGCAGTGTGGTTGAGATTGCATCGTCTGTGGACCTATTTGGGCGGTAAGCAAATTGGAGTGGGTCAAGGGTGTCAGGTAGGGTGGAGGTGATATGGTCCTTGACTAGTCTCTCAAAGCACTTCATGATGACGGATGTGAGTGCTACGGGCGGTAGTCGTTTAGCTCAGTTACCTTAGCTTTCTTGGGAACAGGAACAATGGTGGCCCTCTTGAAGCATGTGGGAACAGCAGACTGGTATAGGGATTGATTGAATATGTCCGTAAACACACCGGCCAGCTGGTCTGCGCATGCTCTGAGGGCGCGGCTGGGGATGCCGTCTGGGCCTGCAGCCTTGCGAGGGTTAACGCGTTTAAATGTCTTACTCACTTCGGCTGCAGTGAAGGAGAGACCGCATGTTTCCGTTGCAGGCCGTGTCAGTGGCACTGTATTGTCCTCAAAGCGGGCAAAAAAGTTATTTAGTCTGCCTGGGAGCAAGACATCCTGGTCCGTGACTGGGCTGGGTTTCTTCCTGTAGTCCGTGATTGACTGTAGACCCTGCCACATACCTCTTGTGTCTGAGCCGTTGAATTGAGATTCTACTTTGTCTCTGTACTGGCGCTTAGCTTGTTTGATAGCCTTGCGGAGGGAATAGCTGCACTGTTTGTATTCAGCCATGTTACCAGACACCTTGCCCTGATTAAAAGCAGTGGTTCGTGCCTTCAGTTTCACACGAATGCTGCCATCAATCCACGGTTTCTGGTTAGGGAATGTTTTAATCGTTGCTATGGGAACGACATCTTCAACGCACGTTCTAATGAACTCGCACACCGTATCAGCGTATTCGTCAATGTTGTTGTCTGACGCAATACGAAACATCTCCCAGTCCACGTGATGGAAGCAGTCTTGGAGTGTGGAGTCAGCTTGGTCGGACCAGCGTTGGACAGACCTCAGCGTGGGAGCTTCTTGTTTTAGTTTCTGTCTGTAGGCAGGGATCAACAAAATGGAGTCGTGGTCAGCTTTTCCGAAAGGGGGCGGGGCAGGGCCTTATATGCGTCGCGGAAGTTAGAGTAACAATGATCCAGGGTCTTTCCACCCCTGGTTGCGCAATCGATATGCTGATAAAATTTAGGGAGTCTTGTTTTCAGATTAGCCTTGTTAAAATCCCCAGCTACAATGAATGCAGCCTCCGGATAAATCGTTTCCAGTTTGCAGAGAGTTAAATAAAGTTCGTTCAGAGCCATCGATGTGTCTGCTTGGGGGATATATACGGCTGTGATTATAATCGAAGAGAATTCTCTTGGTAGATAATGCGGTCTACATTTGATTGTGAGGAATTCTAAATCAGGTGAACAGAAGGATTTGAGTTCCTGTATGTTTCTTTCATCACACCATGTCACGTTGGCCATAAGACATACGCCCCCGCCCCTCTTCTTACCAGAAAGATGTTTGTTTCTGTCGGCGCGATGCGTGGAGAAACCCGCTGGCTGCACCGCTTCGGATTGCGTCTCTCCAGTTAGCCATGTTTCCGTGAAGCAGAGAACGTTACAGTCTCTGATGTCCCTCTGGAATGCTACCCTTGCTCGGATTTCATCAACCTTGTTGTCAAGAGACTGGACATTGGCAAGAAGAATGCTAGGGAGTGGTGCACGATGTGCCCGTCTCCGGAGTCTGACCAGAAGACCGCTTCGTTTCCCTCTTTTTCTGAGTCGTTTTTTTTTTTTGGTCGCTGCATGTGATCCACTCGGTTACACTGGTTGTAAGGCAGAACACAGGATCCGCGTCGCGAAAAACATATTCTTGGTCGTACTGATGGTGAGTTGACGCTGATCTTATATTCAGTAGTTCTTGTCGGCTGTATGTAAAGAAACCTAAGATGACCTGGGGTACTAGTGTAAGAAATAACACGTAAAAAAACAAAAAACTGCATAGTTTCCTAGGAACGCGAAGCGAGGCGGCCATCTCTGTCGGCGCCGGAAGTACGAACGAGGTTTCCGTAACCTTGGCGTTCCTGTCTCCCTGGTCAGCTGGACTCTCTGTGGGCTCAGTGTCTCTCTGTGGGCTCAGTGTCTCTCCGTAACATCCTGTCTCCCTGGTCAGCTGGACTCTCTGTGGGCTCAGTGTCTCTCTGTGGGCTCAGTGTCTCTCCGTAACATCCTGTCTCCCTGGTCAGCTGGACTCTCTGTGGGCTCAGTGTCTCTCTGTAACATCCTGTCTCCCTGGTCAGCTGGACTCTCTGTGGGCTCAGTGTCTCTCCGTAACATCCTGTCTCCCTGGTCAGCTGGACTCTCTGTGGGCTCAGTGTCTCTCCGTAACATCCTGTCTCCCTTGTCAGCTGGACTCTCTGTGGGCTCAGTGTCTCTCCGTAACATTCTGTCTCTCTGGTCAGCTGGACTCTCTGTGGGCTCAGTGTCTCTCCGTAACATCCTGTCTCCCTGGTCAGCTGGACTCTCTGTGGCCTCAGTGTCTCTCCGTAACATCCTGTCTCCCTGGTCAGCTGGACTCTCTGTGGGCTCAGTGTCTCTCCGTAACATCCTGTCTCCCTGGTCAGCTGGACTCTCTGTAGGCTCAGTGTCTCTCTGTAACATCCTGTCTCCCTGGTCAGCTGGACTCTCTGTGGGCTCAGTGTCTCTCCGTAACATCCTGTCTCCCTGGTCAGCTGGACTCTCTGTGGGCTCAGTGTCTCTCCGTAACATCCTGTCTCCCTGGTCAGCTGGACTCTCTGTGGGTTCAGTGTCTTCACCATAAAGGACCACCTTAGTAACGGGATCTATAGGGGTAATGATGTCTCTGTCTGGTCTATAGGGGTAATGATGTCTATAGGGGTAATGATGTCTATAGGGGTAATGATGTCTATCTGATCTTTTGGGGTAATGATGTCTCTATCTGATCTATAGGGGTAATGATGTCTCTGTCTGGTCTATAGGGGTAATGATGTCTCTATCTGATCTATAAGGGTAATGATGTCTATAGGGGTAATGATGTATCTATCTGGTCTATATGGGTAATGATGTCTCTATCTGATCTATAGGGGTAATGATATCTATAGGGGTAATGATGTCTCTATCTGATCTATAAGGGTAATGATGTCTATAGGGGTAATGATGTATCTATCTGGTCTATAGGGGTAATGATGTCTCTGTCTGGTCTATATGGGTAATGATGTCTCTATCTGATCTATAGGGTAATGATGTCTATAGGGGTAATGATGTCTCTGTCTGATCTATAAGGGTAATGATGTCTATAGGGGTAATGATGTATCTATCTGGTCTATAGGGGTAATGATGTCTCTGTCTGGTCTATATGGGTAATGATGTCTCTATCTGATCTATAGGGTAATGATGTCTATAGGGGTAATGATGTCTATCGGGGTAATGATCTATAGGGGTAATGATGTCTATAGGGGTAATGATGTCTATAGGGGTAATGATATCTATAGGGGTAATGATGTCGCTATCTGATCTATAGGGTAATGATGTCTATAGGGGTAATGATGTCTATCTGATCTATAGGGTAATGATGTCTATAGGTGTAATGATGTCTCTATCTGGTCTATGGGGTAATGATGTCTCTATTTGATCTATAGGGGTAATGCTGTCTATAGGGGTAATGATGTCTATAGGGGTAATGATATCTATAGGGGTAATGATGTCGCTATCTGGTCTATAAGGGTAATGATGTATATAAGGGTAATGGTGTCTATAGGGGTAATGATGTCTATATGGGTAATGATGTCTCTATCTGGTCTATAGGGGTAATGATGTCTATAGGGGTAATGATGTCTATAGGGGTAATGATGTGTATAGGGGTAATGATGTCTATCGGGTCCATGGGGGTAATGATGTCTCTATCTGGTCTATAGGGGTAATGATATCTATATGGGTAATGATGTCCCTATCTGATCTATAGGGGTAATGCTGTCTCTATCTGGTCTATAGGGGTAATGATGTCTCTATCTAATCTATAGGGGTAATGATGTCTCTATCTGATCTATAAGGGTAATGATGTCTATAGGGGTAATGCTGTCTCTATCTGGTCTATAAGGGTAATGATGTCTCTATCTGATCTATAGGGGTAATGATGTCTATAGGGGTAATGATGTCTATAGAGGTACTGATGTCTATAGGGGTAATGATATCTATATGGGTAATGATGTCCCTATCTGATCTATAGGGGTAATGCTGTCTCTATCTGGTCTATAGGGGTAATGATGTCTCTATCTAATCTATAGGGGTAATGATGTCTCTATCTGATCTATAAGGGAATGATGTCTGTAGGGGTAATGCTGTCTCTATCTGGTCTATAAGGGTAATGATGTCTCTATCTGATCTATAGGGGTAATGATGTCTATAGGGGTAATGATGTCTATATGGGTAATGATGTCTCTATCTGATCTATAGGGGTAATGATGTCTATAGGGGTAATGATGTCTATAGGGGTAATGATGTCTATAGGGGTAATGATGTCTATTGGGTCTATGGGGGTAATGATGTCTCTATCTGGTCTATAGGGGTAATGATATCTATATGGGTAATGATGTCCCTATCTGATCTATAGGGGTAATGCTGTCTCTATCTGGTCTATAGGGGTAATGATGTCTCTATCTAATCTATAGGGGTAATGATGTCTCTATCTGATCTATAAGGGTAATGATGTCTATAGGGGTAATGCTGTCTCTATCTGGTCTATAAGGGTAATGATGTCTCTATCTGATCTATAGGGGTAATGATGTCTATAGGGGTAATGATGTCTATAGCGGTACTGATGTCTATAGGGGTAATGATGTCTATCTGATCTATAGGGGTAATGATGTCTATAGGGGTAATGATGTCTATAGGGGTAATGATGTCTATAGGGGTAATGATGTCTATTGGGTCTATGGGGGTAATGATGTCTCTATCTGGTCTATAGGAGTAATGATATCTATAGGGGTAATGATGTCTATGGGGGTACTGATGTCTATAATGGTAATGATGTCTTTCTGATCTATAGGGGTAATGATGTCTCTCTCTGATCCTTAGGGGTAATGATGTCATGTCCACTGGGTTTATCATGATGGCGCTATCTGGCGCTGATAGCCCTTTAAATTAGAGTTATGGGGAAGGGTTTGGCTGTGACACCTCTGACTGAGAGACATGGAAGAGTTTGACTGTGACACCTCTGACTGATAAACTTGGGGAAGGGTTTGACTGTGACACCTCTGACTGAGAAACTTGGGGAAGGGTTTGGCTGTAACACCTCTGACTGAGAGACATGGGGAAGGGTTTGGCTGTAACACCTCTGACTGAGAGACATGGGGAAGGGTTTGACTGTGACACCTCTGACTGAGAGACATGGGGAAGGGTTTGGCTGTAACACCTCTGACTGAGAGACATGGGGAAGGGTTTGGCTGTAACACCTCTGACTGAGAGACATGGGGAAGGGTTTGACTGTGACACCTCTGAGAAACTTGGGGAAGGGTTTGACTGTGACACCTCTGAGAAACCTGGGGAAGGGTTTGGCTGTGACACCTCTGACTGAGAAACTTGGGGAAGGGTTTGACTGTGACACCTCTGAGAAACTTGGGGAAGGGTTTGGCTGTGACACCTCTGACTGAGAAACTTGGGGAAGGGTTTGACTGTGACACATCTGAGAAACTTGGGGAAGGGTTTGACTGTGACACCTCTGAGATACTTGGGGAAGGGTTTGACTGTGACACCTCTGAGAAACTTGGGGAAGGGTTTGACTGTGACACCTCTGAGATACTTGGAAGGGTTTGACTGTGACACCTCTGACTGAGAGACATGGGGAAGGGTTTGACTGTGACACCTCTGACTGAGAGACATGGGGAAGGGTTTGACTGTAACACCTCTGACTGAGAGACATGTGGAAGGGTTTGGCTGTAACACCTCTGACTGAGAGACATGGGGAAGAGTTTGGCTGTGACACCATTGACTGAAATAGTCAACGAGGTGTCACACTCAAACCATTCCCCATGCTATAGAGGTATGAGGTCATTGCCAAGTAGGGTGTGTGTGTGTGTGTGTGTCTCTCTTTCTCAGTGTGTGTGTGTGTGTGTCTCTCTCAGTGTTTGTGTGTGTCTCTCAGTGTGTGTGTGTGTCTCTCTCAGTGTGTGTCTCTCTCAGTGTGTGTGTGTGTGTGTGTGACAACTGAGAGGGCCGAGGAGAAACAACTGATCATAAAACACACACACACACACACACACACACACACACACCCTTTGGCCCAGAGCCCGAAAGAGCAGAGAGACTAAACCAGGTGAGAAACACATTAGTACCTGACTGACTGGTGTGTGTTTCTGTAAGTGTAGAGGAGTGATGATCTGTTGAACAGTTCTGACTGATTAGATTAGCGGACGGAGACTTGGAGAGAGAGGGGGAGAGTTGGGTGTTATGTAGAATGCTATTTTCAAAGCGGCCAGGGCTAACTGTTTTTTCTGATGTGCCCTCCCTCCCTCTCTCCTATCCTCCTTCCCCTCCCTCCCTCCCTCTCCCCCATCCTTCTTCTCCTCCCTTCCCTCCCTCCCTCCCTCTCTCCTATCCTCCTTCCCCTCCCTCCCTCTCTCTTATCCTCCTCCCTTCCCTCCCTCCTCTCTCTTACCCTCTCCCCATCCTTCTTCTCCTCCTCCCTCCCTTCCTCTCCTCTCCTCTCTCTCTCTCTCCCTCCCTCCCTCCCTCCCTCCCCTCCCTCCCCTCCCCTCCCCTCTCCCCTCCCCTCCCCTCCCCTCCTCTCCTCTCCTCTCCCTCCCTCCCTCCCTCCCTCCCTCCCTCCCTCCCTCCCTCCCTCCCTCCCCTCCCCTCCCCTCCCCTCTCCCCTCCCCTCCCCTCCCCTCCCCTCCC
>NW_024608330.1:0-57917 GCF_018296145.1 Oncorhynchus tshawytscha | reverse complement strand
GTTTTATTCAACAAAGCACATTGTATACAAGGTTTCGGGCTGGGATGGAAATCAGTGAAACACCTTCAAGCTTTGACAAGTTTTAAATAGTAGCCAGTGGAGACATTCACTCTGGCACTGAAGTTTGTGTAGGGGAGGCTCAGGACTTGGCGTAGGGGAAGCTCCCGGACCTTGACTACACACAAGACTTGATGGCAATGGTTACTGTTCTGTTTCACATTGTTACACTCTGCCTTCCTAAATGTCTATTCTGTCCATGACCGAGGTGATATAATATTGACCTGTGAAAATAAAGACATGACTATATTCTGGTTGGTGTTACGTTCCCCAGATTATGTGTTGTAGTTTGTGTATTTGCATGTGTTTATTTCAGGAAATGGCTTCCTGAAATCCCTCAAGCAGCTGATTGGTCGACTCCAGGGCTAATTGGAGAGCTAACCCCGCCCCCTCGTCAAGACACAGCTGTCTCCAATTACCCATTCCTTCAGAAGCTATATAAAAGCCAGTGTTCTGTTCAGATCTTTTTTTGGTAGAGGATTTTGCTGGAGATAGATTTGCTAGAGAGATTTGCTGGGAGGTCATTGTAGAGCTTTTGCTAGAGAGAGATTTTGCTAGAGGTTGATTTTGCTGGGAGTTCATTGCTGAGAGTTGGTATGTTTTGTGAGTTTGATGTCCTTTGTCTCTTTGTTTGTGAAATTGTTTAATATTCTGTTTCATTTGTTCCCAGGGGGGAAGGGGAAGGCACCTAGGGAGTACTTAGGCAAGAGGCCCGCGGGCATACATATACCCGTAGCATATTCGCTGTCTAGGCACACTAGGTAAGACCTGGGCGAACCACCCCTTGTATTTTGGTTAGGGCACCAGGTGGTGCTAAATTAGGTAAGTAGTGGGTAGGCAGGTAAGATAGGAGAGGGGGGGGCTTTGAGATTTACTTGCTTTGGTTCCGTCCAGCCCCTTTTCCCCATATTACTGTGTAAAGGAACAAAGTCCTTGTAAACGGTACCACATTCTGCTTGTCGTCATTTTTACTCGCACCTACAGTCCATACCTTTTTCACTTCAGAGAGTTTAGTTGTAGCAGGGTGTTGCGTTCCCTCTTCATAGAGGCGTGCGTAACAGTTGGTATGTTCTGTTTTATTCAACAAAAACACAATGTCTGCATAAACATACATAGAGATGCATGTCAGGGTACAAAACACTTGGGTTTAGTTTGCTTCGTGAACACCAGCGCGCCCAGCTTGGACTTGGAGTGCACTCGTTTGTGTAGGTGAGGCTCAGGACTTGGCGTAGGGGAAGCTCCCGGACCTTGACTACACACGACTTGATGGCAATGGTTACTGTTCTGTTTCACATTGTTACACTCTGCCTTCCTAAATGTCTATTCTGTCCATGGCGAGAGGTCCCGGGTTCAAATCCCGGATGAGCCCCCATTATGTTACGCACGCCTCTATGAAGAGGGAACGCAACACCCTGCTACAACTAAACTCTCTGTGAAGTGAAAAAGGTATGGACTGTAGGTGCGAGTAAAAATGACAACAAGCAGACTGTGGTACCGTTTACAAGGACTTTATTCCTTTACCCGGTAATATGGGGAAAAGGGGCTGGATGGAACCAAAGCAAAGAAAGTAAATCTCAAAGCCCCCCCCTCTCCTATCTTACCTGCCTACCCACTACTTACCTAATTTAGCACCACCTGGTGCCCTAACCAAAATACAAGGGGTGGTCCGCCCAGGTCTTACCTAGTGTGCCTAGACAGCGAATATGCTACGGGTATATGTATGCCCGCGGGCCTCTTGCCTAAGCACTCCCTAGGTGCCTTCCCCTTCCCCCCTGGGAACAAATGAAACAGAATATTAAACAATTTCACAAACAAACTAAGAGACAAAGGACATCAAATAAGTTCTATCTGAGCAACAAACTCACAAAACATACCAACTCTCAGCAATGAACTCCCAGCAAAATCAACCTCTGGCAAAATCTCTCTCTAGCAAAATCTCTACAATGACCTCCCAGCAAATCTCTCTAGCAAATCTACCTCCAGCAAAATCCTCTACAAAAAGAAGCTTCTGAACAGAACACTGGCTTTTATATAGCTTCTGAAGGAATGGGTAATTGGAGACAGCTGTATCTTGACGAGGGGGCGGGGTCAGCTCTCCAATTAGCCCTGGAGTCGACCAATCAGCTGCTTGAGGGATTTCAGGAAGCCATTTCCTGAAATAAACACATGCAAATACACAAACTACAACACATAAACTGGGGAACGTAACAATGTGACTCCTGGATTCCACGAACCTGGAGGTTTCATCGCTTCTAGGAGTCCTCCAATTGTGCCGATTGTCTCTTCTACTTTGGAAGCTTGCCCTCAGTTGGAGCTTTCATCCGTTCTATGCTTCATCTCCTTGTCCTAGGTGATTCTCCTACGCGAATCCGGTCCACCCATGGCCTTGCCTAAGCGACCTCGGTGCCTCATGAGGGTTCATAGTCAGTGTTGGCCAAGTTCGGATAATGTCTTGATACTTTTTAGAATGAAACTAGTCACATTGTACTACAAGGCGACGTATAGTTTGACTGTGTAACTTTGACATAAAGTGATTCAATAAACAATGCCCATGTGTACAAATGATATGGAGAGTATTGTTATTATTAGCAATCTGAGGTTAGAGTAAAAGCAAGACATACACAGGAACACATAGATATTGTATTATAAAACAACTATGGTTATAATATATAAAGACAAGGTTGGCAAATGCAATGGTGTTATTCATATTCAAAGACTGAGATTTCATTCATTCTATGCTTCATCTCCTGGGCCGAGGAGCATCTCTTACGTGACGTGGGTGCCCCATGAGGGTTCATAGTCAGTGTTGGACAAGTTCGGATAATGTCTTGATAATTTTTAGAATGAAACTAGTCACATTGTACACCAAGACGATGTATAGTTTGACTGTAACTTTGACATAAAGTGATTCAATAAACATGTAAAAAAGGATATGGATACTCTTATTATTATTGCTTATCTGAGGTTACAGTACAAGCAAGGCATACAGGTACACATTGATATTTTATTATACACCAACTATGGTTATAATACAAGCAAGGCATACACAGGTACACATTTATATTTTATTATACACCAACTATGGTTATAATATAAAATGTTTGGCATATGATCTTCTCCTTTGCTGCTGTCCTCTTCTCTGCTCGATCTCCTCTCCTCTTGTGCAGGGACGACCTGCCCCTCAGTCCGAGGGGTAAGCCTTTGTGTCCTCTGCGCGATCTCCTCTCCTCTTGTGCTGACTTGTGCAGGGACGGCATGCCCCTCAGTCCGAGGGGTAAGCCTTTGTGTCCTCTGCTCGATCTCCTCTTCTCTTGTGCTGACTTGTGCAGCGACGGCCTGCCCCTCAGTCCGAGGGGCGAGCCGTTCTCCGTTACCTACCTGTGTCCTCTGCGCGATCTCCTCTTGTGCTGACTTGTGCAGGGACGGCATGCCCCTCAGTCCGAGGGGTAAGCCTTTGTGTCCTCTGCTCGATCTCCTCTTCTCTTGTGCTGACTTGTGCAGCGACGGCCTGCCCCTCAGTCCGAGGGGCGAGCCGTTCTCCGTTACCTACCTGTGTCCTCTGCGCGATCTCCTCTCCTCTTGTGCTGACTTGTGCAGGGACGGCATGCCCCTCAGTCCGAGGGGCGAGCCGTTCTCCGTTACCTACCTGTGTCCTCTGCGCGATCTCCTCTCCTCTTGTGCTGACTTGTGCAGGGATGGCATGCCCCTCAGTCCGAGGGGTAGGCCTTTGTGTCCTCTGCTCGATATCCTCTCCTCTTGTGCAGGGACGGCCTGCTCCTCAGTCCGAGGGGTAAGCCTTTGTGTCCTCTGCTCGATCTCCTCTCCTCTTGTGCAGGGACGGCCTGCCCCTCAGTCCGAGGGGTAAGCCTTTGTGTCCTCTGCTCGATCTCCTCTCCTCTTGTGCTGACTTGTGCAGGGACGGCATGCCCCTCAGTCCGAGGGGTAAGCCTTTGTGTCCTCTGCTCGATATCCTCTCCTCTTGTGCAGGGACGGCCTGCCCCTCAGTCCGAGGGGTAAGCCTTTGTGTCCTCTGCTCGATCTCCTCTTCTCTTGTGCTGACTTGTGCAGCGACGGCCTGCCCCTCAGTCCGAGGGGCGAGCCGTTCTCCGTTACCTACCTGTGTCCTCTGCGCGATCTCCTCTCCTCTTGTGCTGACTTGTGCAGGGACGACCTGCCCCTCAGTCCGAGGGGTAAGCCTTTGTGTCCTCTGCTCGATCTCCTCTTCTCTTGTGCTGACTTGTGCAGCGACGGCCTGCCCCTCAGTCCGAGGGGCGAGCCGTTCTCCGTTACCTACCTGTGTCCTCTGCGCGATCTCCTCTCCTCTTGTGCTGACTTGTGCAGGGACGGCATGCCCCTCAGTCCGAGGGGTAAGCCTTTGTGTCCTCTGCTCGATCTCCTCTTCTCTTGTGCTGACTTGTGCAGCGACGGCCTGCCCCTCAGTCCGAGGGGCGAGCCGTTGTCAGTTACCTACCTGTGTCCTCTGCGCGATCTCCTCTCCTCTTGTGCTGACTTGTGCAGGGACGCCCTGCCCCTCAGTCCGAGGGGTAAGCCTTTGTGTCCTCTGCTCGATCTCCTCTCCTCTTGTGCAGGGACGACCTGCCCCCTCAGTCCGAGGGGTAAGCCTTTGTGTCCTCTGCTCGATCTCCTCTCCTCTTGTGCAGGGACGACCTGCCCCTCAGTCCGAGGGGTAAGCCTTTGTGTCCTCTGCTCGATCTCCTCTTCTCTTGTGCAGCGTCGGACTGCCCCTCAGTCCGAGGGGCGAGCCGTTCTCCGTTACCTACCTGTGTCCTCTGCGCGATCTCCTCTCCTCTTGTGCTGACTTGTGCAGGGACGGCCTGCCCCCTCAGTCCGAGGGGTAAGCCTTTGTGTCCTCTGCTCGATCTCCTCTCCTCTTGTGCAGGGACGACCTGCCCCTCAGTCCGAGGGGCGAGCCGTTCTCCGTTACCTACCTGTGTCCTCTGCGCGATCTCCTCTCCTCTTGTGCTGACTTGTGCAGGGACGGCCTGCCCCTCAGTCCGAGGGGTAAACCTTTGTGTCCTCTGCTCGATCTCCTCTTCTCTTGTGCTGACTTGTGCAGCGACGGCCTGCCCCTCAGTCCGAGGGGCGAGCCGTTCTCCGTTACCTACCTGTGTCCTCTGCGCGATCTCCTCTCCTCTTGTGCTGACTTGTGCAGGGACGGCCTGCCCCTCAGTCCGAGGGGTAAGCCTTTGTGTCCTCTACTCGATCTCCTCTCCTCTTGTGCTGACTTGTGCAGCGACGGCCTGCCCCTCAGTCCGAGGGGCGAGCCGTTCTCCGTTACCTACCTGTGTCCTCTGCGCGATCTCCTCTCCTCTTGTGCTGACTTGTGCAGGGACGGCCTGCCCCTCAGTCCGAGGGGTAAGCCTTTGTGTCCTCTACTCGATCTCCTCTCCTCTTGTGCTGACTTGTGCAGCGACGGCCTGCCCCTCAGTCCGAGGGGCGAGCCGTTGTCAGTTACCTACCTGTGTCCTCTGCTCGACGATCTCCTCTCCTCTTGTGCTGACTTGTGCAGGGACGACCTGCCCCTCAGTCTGAGGGGTAAGCCTTTGTGTCCTCTGCTCGATCTCCTCTTCTCTTGTGCAGGGACGACCTGCCCCTCAGTCCGAGGGGTAAGCCTTTGTGTCCTCTGCTCGATCTCCTCTCCTCTTGTGCAGGGACGACCTGCCCCTCAGTCCGAGGGGTAAGCCTTTGTGTCCTCTGCTCGATCTCCTCTTCTCTTGTGCAGCGTCGGACTGCCCCTCAGTCCGAGGGGCGAGCCGTTCTCCGTTACCTACCTGTGTCCTCTGCGCGATCTCCTCTCCTCTTGTGCTGACTTGTGCAGGGACGGCCTGCCCCTCAGTCCGAGGGGTAAGCCTTTGTGTCCTCTGCTCGATCTCCTCTCCTCTTGTGCAGGGACGACCTGCCCCTCAGTCCGAGGGGCGAGCCGTTCTCCGTTACCTACCTGTGTCCTCTGCGCGATCTCCTCTCCTCTTGTGCTGACTTGTGCAGGGACGGCATGCCCCTCAGTCCGAGGGGTAAACCTTTGTGTCCTCTGCTCGATCTCCTCTTCTCTTGTGCTGACTTGTGCAGCGACGGCCTGCCCCTCAGTCCGAGGGGCGAGCCGTTGTCAGTTACCTACCTGTGTCCTCTGCGCGATCTCCTCTCCTCTTGTGCTGACTTGTGCAGGGACGACCTGCCCCCCTCAGTCCGAGGGGTAAGCCTTTGTGTCCTCTGCTCGATCTCCTCTCCTCTTGTGCAGGGACGGCCTGCCCCTCAGTCCGAGGGGTAAGCCTTTGTGTCCTCTGCTCGATCTCCTCTCCTCTTGTGCAGGGACGACCTGCCCCTCAGTCCGAGGGGTAAGCCTTTGTGTCCTCTGCTCGATCTCCTCTTCTCTTGTGCAGCGTCGGCCTGCCCCTCAGTCCGAGGGGTAAGCCTTTGTGTCCTCTGCTCGATCTCCTCTCCTCTTGTGCAGGGACGACCTGCCCCTCAGTCCGAGGGGCGAGCCGTTCTCCGTTACCTACCTGTGTCCTCTGCGCGATCTCCTCTCCTCTTGTGCTGACTTGTGCAGGGACGGCATGCCCCTCAGTCCGAGGGGCGAGCCGTTCTCCGTTACCTACCTGTGTCCTCTGCGCGATCTCCTCTCCTCTTGTGCTGACTTGTGCAGGGACGGCCTGCCCCTCAGTCCGAGGGGTAAGCCTTTGTGTCCTCTGCTCGATCTCCTCTTCTCTTGTGCAGCGTCGGCCTGCCCCTCAGTCCGAGGGGTAAGCCTTTGTGTCCTCTGCTCGATCTCCTCTCCTCTTGTGCAGGGACGACCTGCCCCTCAGTCCGAGGGGCGAGCCGTTCTCCGTTACCTACCTGTGTCCTCTGCGTGATCTCCTCTCCTCTTGTGCTGACTTGTGCAGCGACGGCCTGCCCCTCAGTCCGAGGGCGAGCCGTTGTCAGTTACCTACCTGTGTCCTCTGCGCGATCTCGTCTCCTCTTGTGCTGACTTGTGCAGGGACGACCTGCCCCTCAGTCCGAGGGGTAAGCCTTTGTGTCCTCTGCTCGATCTCCTCTCCTCTTGTGCAGGGACGGCCTGCCCCTCAGTCCGAGGGTAAGCCTTTGTGTCCTCTGCTCGATCTCCTCTCCTCTTGTGCAGGGACGACCTGCCCCTCAGTCCGAGGGGCGAGCCGTTCTCCGTTACCTACCTGTGTCCTCTGCGCGATCTCCTCTCCTCTTGTGCTGACTTGTGCAGGGACGGCATGCCCCTCAGTCCGAGGGGCGAGCCGTTCTCCGTTACCTACCTGTGTCCTCTGCGCGATCTCCTCTCCTCTTGTGCTGACTTGTGCAGGGACGGCCTGCCCCTCAGTCCGAGGGTAAGCCTTTGTGTCCTCTGCTCGATCTCCTCTCCTCTTGTGCAGGGACGACCTGCCCCTCAGTCCGAGGGGCGAGCCGTTCTCCGTTACCTACCTGTGTCCTCTGCGCGATCTCCTCTCCTCTTGTGCTGACTTGTGCAGGGACGGCATGCCCCTCAGTCCGAGGGGTAAACCTTTGTGTCCTCTGCTCGATCTCCTCTTCTCTTGTGCTGACTTGTGCAGCGACGGCCTGCCCCTCAGTCCGAGGGGCGAGCCGTTCTCCGTTACCTACCTGTGTCCTCTGCGCGATCTCCTCTCCTCTTGTGCTGACTTGTGCAGGGACGGCATGCCCCTCAGTCCGAGGGGCGAGCCGTTCTCCGTTACCTACCTGTGTCCTCTGCGCGATCTCCTCTCCTCTTGTGCTGACTTGTGCAGGGACGACCTGCCCCTCAGTCCGAGGGGTAAGCCTTTGTGTCCTCTGCGCGATCTCCTCTCCTCTTGTGCTGACTTGTGCAGCGACGGCCTGCCCCTCAGTCCGAGGGGCGAGCCGTTGTCAGTTACCTACCTGTGTCCTCTGCGCGATCTCCTCTCCTCTTGTGCTGACTTGTGCAGGGACGGCATGCCCCTCAGTCCGAGGGGTAAGCCTTTGTGTCCTCTGCGCGATCTCCTCTCCTCTTGTGCTGACTTGTGCAGGGACGGCCTGCCCCTCAGTCCGAGGGGTAAGCCTTTGTGTCCTCTGCTCGATCTCCTCTCCTCTTGTGCAGGGACGGCCTGCCCCTCAGTCCGAGGGGTAAGCCTTTGTGTCCTCTGCTCGATCTCCTCTCCTCTTGTGCAGGGACGACCTGCCCCTCAGTCCGAGGGGTAAGCCTTTGTGTCCTCTGCTCGATCTCCTCTTCTCTTGTGCAGCGTCGGCCTGCCCCTCAGTCCGAGGGGTAAGCCTTTGTGTCCTCTGCTCGATCTCCTCTCCTCTTGTGCAGGGACGACCTGCCCCTCAGTCCGAGGGGTAAGCCTTTGTGTCCTCTGCTCGATCTCCTCTTCTCTTGTGCAGCGTCGGCCTGCCCCTCAGTCCGAGGGGCGAGCCGTTCTCCGTTACCTACCTGTGTCCTCTGCGTGATCTCCTCTCCTCTTGTGCTGACTTGTGCAGCGACGGCCTGCCCCTCAGTCCGAGGGGCGAGCCGTTGTCAGTTACCTACCTGTGTCCTCTGCGCGATCACCTCTCCTCTTGTGCTGACTTGTGTTGGGACGACCTGCCCCTCAGTCCGAGGGGTAAGCCTTTGTGTCCTCTGCTCGATCTCCTCTCCTCTTGTGCAGGGACGGCCTGCCCCTCAGTCCGAGGGGTAAGCCTTTGTGTCCTCTGCTCGATCTCCTCTCCTCTTGTGCAGGGACGACCTGCCCCTCAGTCCGAGGGGCGAGCCGTTCTCCGTTACCTACCTGTGTCCTCTGCGCGATCTCCTCTCCTCTTGTGCTGACTTGTGCAGGGACGGCATGCCCCTCAGTCCGAGGGGCGAGCCGTTCTCCGTTACCTACCTGTGTCCTCTGCGCGATCTCCTCTCCTCTTGTGCTGACTTGTGCAGGGACGGCATGCCCCTCAGTCCGAGGGGTAAACCTTTGTGTCCTCTGCTCGATCTCCTCTTCTCTTGTGCTGACTTGTGCAGCGACGGCCTGCCCCTCAGTCCGAGGGGCGAGCCGTTCTCCGTTACCTACCTGTGTCCCCTGCGCGATCTCCTCTCCTCTTGTGCTGACTTGTGCAGGGACGGCATGCCCCTCAGTCCGAGGGGTAAGCTTTGTGTCCTCTGCTCGATCTCCTCTTCTCTTGTGCTGACTTGTGCAGCGACGGCCTGCCCCTCAGTCCGAGGGGGGAGCCGTTGTCAGTTACCTACCTGTGTCCTCTGCGCGATCTCCTCTCCTCTTGTGCTGACTTGTGCAGGGACGACCTGCCCCTCAGTCCGAGGGGTAAGCCTTTGTGTCCTCTGCTCGATCTCCTCTCCTCTTGTGCAGGGACGGCCTGCCCCTCAGTCCGAGGGGTAAGCCTTTGTGTCCTCTGCTCAATCTCCTCTCCTCTTGTGCAGGGACGACCTGCCCCTCAGTCCGAGGGGCGAGCCGTTCTCCGTTACCTACCTGTGTCCTCTGCGCGATCTCCTCTCCTCTTGTGCTGACTTGTGCAGGGACGGCATGCCCCTCAGTCCGAGGGGCGAGCCGTTCTCCGTTACCTACCTGTGTCCTCTGCGCGATCTCCTCTCCTCTTGTGCTGACTTGTGCAGGGACGACCTGCCCCTCAGTCCGAGGGGTAAGCCTTTGTGTCCTCTGCGCGATCTCCTCTCCTCTTGTGCTGACTTGTGCAGGGACGGCATGCCCCTCAGTCCGAGGGGCGAGCCGTTCTCCGTTACCTACCTGTGTCCTCTGCGCGATCTCCTCTCCTCTTGTGCTGACTTGTGCAGGGACGACCTGCCCCTCAGTCCGAGGGGTAAGCCTTTGTGTCCTCTACTCGATCTCCTCTCCTCTTGTGCTGACTTGTGCAGGGACGACCTGCCCCTCAGTCCGAGGGGTAAGCCTTTGTGTCCTCTGCTCGATCTCCTCTCCTCTTGTGCAGGGACGGCCTGCCCCTCAGTCCGAGGGGTAAGCCTTTGTGTCCTCTGCTCGATCTCCTCTCCTCTTGTGCAGGGACGACCTGCCCCTCAGTCCGAGGGGTAAGCCTTTGTGTCCTCTGCTCGATCTCCTCTCCTCTTGTGCAGGGACGACCTGCCCCTCAGTCCGAGGGGCGAGCCGTTCTCCGTTACCTACCTGTGTCCTCTGCGCATTCTCCTCTCCTCTTGTGCTGACTTGTGCAGCGACGGCCTGCCCCTCAGTCCGAGGGGCGAGCCGTTGTCAGTTACCTACCTGTGTCCTCTGCGCGATCACGTCTCCTCTTGTGCTGACTTGTGCAGGGACGACCTGCCCCTCAGTCCGAGGGGTAAGCCTTTGTGTCCTCTGCTCGATCTCCTCTTCTCTTGTGCAGCGTCGGCCTGCCCCTCAGTCCGAGGGGTAAGCCTTTGTGTCCTCTGCTCGATCTCCTCTCCTCTTGTGCAGGGGGACGACCTGCCCCTCAGTCCGAGGGGCGAGCCGTTCTCCGTTACCTACCTGTGTCCTCTGCGTGATCTCCTCTCCTCTTGTGCTGACTTGTGCAGCGACGGCCTGCCCCTCAGTCCGAGGGGCGAGCCGTTGTCAGTTACCTACCTGTGTCCTCTGCGCGATCACGTCTCCTCTTGTGCTGACTTGTGCAGGGACGACCTGCCCCTCAGTCCGAGGGGTAAGCCTTTGTGTCCTCTGCTCGATCTCCTCTCCTCTTGTGCAGGGACGGCCTGCCCCTCAGTCCGAGGGGTAAGCCTTTGTGTCCTCTGCTCGATCTCCTCTCCTCTTGTGCAGGGACGACCTGCCCCTCAGTCCGAGGGGCGAGCCGTTCTCCGTTACCTACCTGTGTCCTCTGCGCGATCTCCTCTCCTCTTGTGCTGACTTGTGCAGGGACGGCATGCCCCTCAGTCCGAGGGGCGAGCCGTTCTCCGTTACCTACCTGTGTCCTCTGCGCGATCTCCTCTCCTCTTGTGCTGACTTGTGCAGGGACGGCCTGCCCCTCAGTCCGAGGGGTAAGCCTTTGTGTCCTCTGCTCGATCTCCTCTCCTCTTGTGCAGGGACGACCTGCCCCTCAGTCCGAGGGGCGAGCCGTTCTCCGTTACCTACCTGTGTCCTCTGCGCGATCTCCTCTCCTCTTGTGCTGACTTGTGCAGGGACGGCATGCCCCTCAGTCCGAGGGGTAAACCTTTGTGTCCTCTGCTCGATCTCCTCTTCTCTTGTGCTGACTTGTGCAGCGACGGCCTGCCCCTCAGTCCGAGGGGCGAGCCGTTCTCCGTTACCTACCTGTGTCCTCTGCGCGATCTCCTCTCCTCTTGTGCTGACTTGTGCAGGGACGGCATGCCCCTCAGTCCGAGGGGTAAACCTTTGTGTCCTCTGCTCGATCTCCTCTTCTCTTGTGCTGACTTGTGCAGCGACGGCCTGCCCCTCAGTCCGAGGGGCGAGCCGTTCTCCGTTACCTACCTGTGTCCCCTGCGCGATCTCCTCTCCTCTTGTGCTGACTTGTGCAGGGACGGCATGCCCCTCAGTCCGAGGGGTAAGCTTTTGTGTCCTCTGCTCGATCTCCTCTTCTCTTGTGCTGACTTGTGCAGCGACGGCCTGCCCCTCAGTCCGAGGGGGGAGCCGTTGTCAGTTACCTACCTGTGTCCTCTGCGCGATCTCCTCTCCTCTTGTGCTGACTTGTGCAGGGACGACCTGCCCCTCAGTCCGAGGGGTAAGCCTTTGTGTCCTCTGCTCGATCTCCTCTCCTCTTGTGCAGGGACGGCCTGCCCCTCAGTCCGAGGGGCGAGCCGTTCTCCGTTACCTACCTGTGTCCTCTGCGCGATCTCCTCTCCTCTTGTGCTGACTTGTGCAGGGACGGCATGCCCCTCAGTCCGAGGGGCGAGCCGTTCTCCGTTACCTACCTGTGTCCTCTGCGCGATCTCCTCTCCTCTTGTGCTGACTTGTGCAGGGACGACCTGCCCCTCAGTCCGAGGGGTAAGCCTTTGTGTCCTCTGCGCGATCTCCTCTCCTCTTGTGCTGACTTGTGCAGGGACGGCATGCCCCTCAGTCCGAGGGGCGAGCCGTTCTCCGTTACCTACCTGTGTCCTCTGCGCGATCTCCTCTCCTCTTGTGCTGACTTGTGCAGGGACGGCGTGCCCCTCAGTCCGAGGGGTAAGCCTTTGTGTCCTCTGCTCGATCTCCTCTCCTCTTGTGCAGGGACGGCCTGCCCCTCAGTCCGAGGGGTAAGCCTTTGTGTCCTCTGCTCAATCTCCTCTCCTCTTGTGCAGGGACGACCTGCCCCTCAGTCCGAGGGGCGAGCCGTTCTCCGTTACCTACCTGTGTCCTCTGCGCGATCTCCTCTCCTCTTGTGCTGACTTGTGCAGGGACGGCATGCCCCTCAGTCCGAGGGGCGAGCCGTTCTCCGTTACCTACCTGTGTCCTCTGCGCGATCTCCTCTCCTCTTGTGCTGACTTGTGCAGGGACGACCTGCCCCTCAGTCCGAGGGGTAAGCCTTTGTGTCCTCTGCGCGATCTCCTCTCCTCTTGTGCTGACTTGTGCAGGGACGGCATGCCCCTCAGTCCGAGGGGCGAGCCGTTCTCCGTTACCTACCTGTGTCCTCTGCGCGATCTCCTCTCCTCTTGTGCTGACTTGTGCAGGGACGACCTGCCCCTCAGTCCGAGGGGTAAGCCTTTGTGTCCTCTGCGCGATCTCCTCTCCTCTTGTGCTGACTTGTGCAGGGACGACCTGCCCCTCAGTCCGAGGGGTAAGCCTTTGTGTCCTCTGCTCGATCTCCTCTTCTCTTGTGCAGGGACGGCCTGCCCCTCAGTCCGAGGGGTAAGCCTTTGTGTCCTCTGCTCGATCTCCTCTCCTCTTGTGCAGGGACGACCTGCCCCTCAGTCCGAGGGGTAAGCCTTTGTGTCCTCTGCTCGATCTCCTCTTCTCTTGTGCAGCGTCGGCCTGCCCCTCAGTCCGAGGGGTAAGCCTTTGTGTCCTCTGCTCGATCTCCTCTCCTCTTGTGCAGGGACGACCTGCCCCTCAGTCCGAGGGGCGAGCCGTTCTCCGTTACCTACCTGTGTCCTCTGCGTGATCTCCTCTCCTCTTGTGCTGACTTGTGCAGCGACGGCCTGCCCCTCAGTCCGAGGGGCGAGCCGTTGTCAGTTACCTACCTGTGTCCTCTGCGCGATCACGTCTCCTCTTGTGCTGACTTGTGCAGGGACGACCTGCCCCTCAGTCCGAGGGGTAAGCCTTTGTGTCCTCTGCTCGATCTCCTCTTCTCTTGTGCAGCGTCGGCCTGCCCCTCAGTCCGAGGGGTAAGCCTTTGTGTCCTCTGCTCGATCTCCTCTCCTCTTGTGCAGGGACGACCTGCCCCTCAGTCCGAGGGGCGAGCCGTTCTCCGTTACCTACCTGTGTCCTCTGCGTGATCTCCTCTCCTCTTGTGCTGACTTGTGCAGCGACGGCCTGCCCCTCAGTCCGAGGGGCGAGCCGTTGTCAGTTACCTACCTGTGTCCTCTGCGCGATCACGTCTCCTCTTGTGCTGACTTGTGCAGGGACGACCTGCCCCTCAGTCCGAGGGGTAAGCCTTTGTGTCCTCTGCTCGATCTCCTCTCCTCTTGTGCAGGGACGGCCTGCCCCTCAGTCCGAGGGGTAAGCCTTTGTGTCCTCTGCTCGATCTCCTCTCCTCTTGTGCAGGGACGACCTGCCCCTCAGTCCGAGGGGCGAGCCGTTCTCCGTTACCTACCTGTGTCCTCTGCGCGATCTCCTCTCCTCTTGTGCTGACTTGTGCAGGGACGGCATGCCCCTCAGTCCGAGGGGCGAGCCGTTCTCCGTTACCTACCTGTGTCCTCTGCGCGATCTCCTCTCCTCTTGTGCTGACTTGTGCAGGGACGGCCTGCCCCTCAGTCCGAGGGGTAAGCCTTTGTGTCCTCTGCTCGATCTCCTCTCCTCTTGTGCAGGGACGACCTGCCCCTCAGTCCGAGGGGCGAGCCGTTCTCCGTTACCTACCTGTGTCCTCTGCGCGATCTCCTCTCCTCTTGTGCTGACTTGTGCAGGGACGGCATGCCCCTCAGTCCGAGGGGTAAACCTTTGTGTCCTCTGCTCGATCTCCTCTTCTCTTGTGCTGACTTGTGCAGCGACGGCCTGCCCCTCAGTCCGAGGGGCGAGCCGTTCTCCGTTACCTACCTGTGTCCTCTGCGCGATCTCCTCTCCTCTTGTGCTGACTTGTGCAGGGACGGCATGCCCCCCTCAGTCCGAGGGGCGAGCCGTTCTCCGTTACCTACCTGTGTCCTCTGCGCGATCTCCTCTCCTCTTGTGCTGACTTGTGCAGGGACGACCTGCCCCTCAGTCCGAGGGGTAAGCCTTTGTGTCCTCTGCGCGATCTCCTCTCCTCTTGTGCTGACTTGTGCAGGGACGGCATGCCCCTCAGTCCGAGGGGCGAGCCGTTCTCCGTTACCTACCTGTGTCCTCTGCGCGATCTCCTCTCCTCTTGTGCTGACTTGTGCAGGGACGGCATGCCCCTCAGTCCGAGGGGTAAGCCTTTGTGTCCTCTGCTCGATCTCCTCTTCTCTTGTGCAGGGACGACCTGCCCCTCAGTCCGAGGGGTAAGCCTTTGTGTCCTCTGCTCGATCTCCTCTCCTCTTGTGCAGGGACGACCTGCCCCTCAGTCCGAGGGGTAAGCCTTTGTGTCCTCTGCTCGATCTCCTCTTCTCTTGTGCTGACTTGTGCAGCGACGGCCTGCCCCTCAGTCCGAGGGGTAAGTCTTTGTGTCCTCTGCTCGATCTCCTCTCCTCTTGTGCAGGGACGACCTGCCCCTCAGTCCGAGGGGTAAGCCTTTGTGTCCTCTGCTCGATCTCCTCTTCTCTTGTGCAGCGTCGGCCTGCCCCTCAGTCCGAGGGGCGAGCCGTTCTCCGTTACCTACCTGTGTCCTCTGCGTGATCTCCTCTCCTCTTGTGCTGACTTGTGCAGCGACGGCCTGCCCCTCAGTCCGAGGGGCGAGCCGTTGTCAGTTACCTACCTGTGTCCTCTGCGCGATCACCTCCTCTTGTGCTGACTTGTGCAGGGACGACCTGCCCCTCAGTCCGAGGGGTATTTGTGTCCTCTGCTCGATCTCCTCTCCTCTTGTGCAGGGACGGCCTGCCCCCTCAGTCCGAGGGGTAAGCCTTTGTGTCCTCTGCTCGATCTCCTCTCCTCTTGTGCAGGGACGGCCTGCCCCTCAGTCCGAGGGGCGAGCCGTTCTCCGTTACCTACCTGTGTCCTCTGCGCGATCTCCTCTCCTCTTGTGCTGACTTGTGCAGGGACGGCATGCCCTCAGTCCGAGGGGTAAGCCGTTCTCCGTTACCTACCTGTGTCCTCTGCGCGATCTCCTCTCCTCTTGTGCTGACTTGTGCAGGGACGGCATGCCCTCAGTCCGAGGGGTAAACCTTGTGTCCTCTGCTCGATCTCCTCTTCTCTTGTGCTGACTTGTGCAGCGACGGCCTGCCCCTCAGTCCGAGGGGCGAGCCGTTCTCCGTTACCTACCTGTGTCCCCTGCGCGATCTCCTCTCCTCTTGTGCTGACTTGTGCAGGGACGGCATGCCCCTCAGTCCGAGGGGTAAGCCTTTGTGTCCTCTGCTCGATCTCCTCTTCTCTTGTGCTGACTTGTGCAGCGACGGCCTGCCCCTCAGTCCGAGGGGGAGCCGTTGTCAGTTACCTACCTGTGTCCTCTGCGCGATCTCCTCTCCTCTTGTGCTGACTTGTGCAGGGACGACCTGCCCCTCAGTCCGAGGGGTAAGCCTTTGTGTCCTCTGCCGATCTCCTCTCCTCTTGTGCAGGGACGGCTCCCCTCAGTCCGAGGGGTAAGCCTTTGTGTCCTCTGCTCAATCTCCTCTCCTCTTGTGCAGGGACGACCTGCCCCTCAGTCCGAGGGGCGAGCCGTTCTCCGTTACCTACCTGTGTCCTCTGCGCGATCTCCTCTCCTCTTGTGCTGACTTGTGCAGGGACGGCCTGCCCCTCAGTCCGAGGGGCGAGCCGTTCTCCGTTACCTACCTGTGTCCTCTGCGCGATCTCCTCTCCTCTTGTGCTGACTTGTGCAGGGACGGCATGCCCCTCAGTCCGAGGGGTAAGCCTTTGTGTCCTCTGCGCAATCTCCTCTCCTCTTGTGCTGACTTGTGCAGGGACGGCATGCCCCTCAGTCCGAGGGGCGAGCCGTTCTCCGTTACCTACCTGTGTCCTCTGCGCGATCTCCTCTCCTCTTGTGCTGACTTGTGCAGGGACCGTGCCCCTCAGTCCGAGGGGTAAGCCTTTGTGTCCTCTGCTCCTCTCCTCTCCTCTTGTGCAGGGACGGCCTGCCCCTCAGTCCGAGGGGTAAGCCTTTGTGTCCTCTGCTCGATCTCCTTTCCTCTTGTGCAGGGACGACCTGCCCCTCAGTCCGAGGGGTAAGCCTTTGTGTCCTCTGCTCGATCTCCTCTTCTCTTGTGCAGCGTCGGCCTGCGCCTCAGTCCGAGGGGCGAGCCGTTCTCCGTTACCTACCTGTGTCCTCTGCGCGATCTCCTCTCCTCTTGTGCTGACTTGTGCAGCGACGGCCTGCCCCTCAGTCCGAGGGGCGAGCCGTTCTCCGTTACCTACCTGTGTCCTCTGCGCGATCTCCTCTCCTCTTGTGCTGACTTGTGCAGGGACGGCATGCCCCTCAGTCCGAGGGGTAAGCCTTTGTGTCCTCTGCTCGATCTCCTCTTCTCTTGTGCTGACTTGTGCAGCGACGGCCTGCCCCTCAGTCCGAGGGGCGAGCCGTTGTCAGTTACCTCCCTGTGTCCTCTGCGCGATCTCCTCTCCTCTTGTGCTGACTTGTGCAGGGACGACCTGCCCCTCAGTCCGAGGGGTAAGCCTTTGTGTCCTCTGCTCGATCTCCTCTTCTCTTGTGCTGACTTGTGCAGCGACGGCCTGCCCCTCAGTCCGAGGGGCGAGCCGTTCTCTGTTACCTACCTGTGTCCTCTGCGCAATCTCCTCTCCTCTTGTGCTGACTTGTGCAGCGACGGCCTGCCCCTCAGTACGAGGGGCGAGCCGTTCTCCGTTACCTACCTGTGTCCTCTGCGCGATCTCCTCTCCTCTTGTGCTGACTTGTGCAGGGACGGCGTGCCCCTCAGTCCGAGGGGTAAGCCTTTGTGTCCTCTGCTCGATCTCCTCTCCTCTTGTGCAGGGACGGCCTGCCCCTCAGTCCGAGGGGTAAGCCTTTGTGTCCTCTGCTCGATCTCCTTTCCTCTTGTGCAGGGACGACCTGCCCCTCAGTCCGAGGGGTAAGCCTTTGTGTCCTCTGCTCGATCTCCTCTTCTCTTGTGCAGCGTCGGCCTGCGCCTCAGTCCGAGGGGCGAGCCGTGTTACCTACCTGTGTCCTCTGCGCGATCTCCTCTCCTCTTGTGCTGACTTGTGCAGCGACGGCCTGCCCCTCAGTCCGAGGGGCGAGCCGTTCTCCGTTACCTACCTGTGTCCTCTGCGCGATCTCCTCTCCTCTTGTGCTGACTTGTGCAGGGACGGCATGCCCCTCAGTCCGAGGGGTAAGCCTTTGTGTCCTCTGCTCGATCTCCTCTTCTCTTGTGCAGCGTCGGCCTGCCCCTCAGTCCGAGGGGCGAGCCGTTCTCCGTTACCTACCTGTGTCCTCTGCGTGATCTCCTCTCCTCTTGTGCTGACTTGTGCAGCGACGGCCTGCCCCTCAGTCCGAGGGGCGAGCCGTTGTCAGTTACCTACCTGTGTCCTCTGCGCGATCTCCTCTCCTCTTGTGCTGACTTGTGCAGGGACGACCTGCCCCTCAGTCCGAGGGGTAAGCCTTTGTGTCCTCTGCTCGATCTCCTCTCCTCTTGTGCAGGGACGACCTGCCCCTCAGTCCGAGGGGCGAGCCGTTCTCCGTTACCTACCTGTGTCCTCTGCGCGATCTCCTCTCCTCTTGTGCTGACTTGTGCAGGGACGGCATGCCCCTCAGTCCGAGGGGCGAGCCGTTGTCAGTTACCTACCTGTGTCCTCTGCGCGATCTCCTCTCCTCTTGTGCTGACTTGTGCAGGGACGACCTGCCCCTCAGTCCGAGGGGTAAGCCTTTGTGTCCTCTGCTCGATCTCCTCTCCTCTTGTGCAGGGACGACCTGCCCCTCAGTCCGAGGGGCGAGCCGTTCTCCGTTACCTACCTGTGTCCTCTGCGCGATCTCCTCTCCTCTTGTGCTGACTTGTGCAGGGACGGCATGCCCCTCAGTCCGAGGGGCGAGCCGTTCTCCGTTACCTACCTGTGTCCTCTGCGCGATCTCCTCTCCTCTTCTGCTGACTTGTGCAGGGACGGCATGCCCCTCAGTCCGAGGGGTAAGCCTTTGTGTCCTCTGCTCGATCTCCTCTTCTCTTGTGCTGACTTGTGCAGTGACGGCCTGCCCCTCAGTCCGAGGGGCGAGCTGTTCTCCGTTACCTACCTGTGTCCTCTGCGCGATCTCCTCTCCTCTTGTGCTGACTTGTGCAGGGACGGCATGCCCCTCAGTCCGAGGGGTAAGCCTTTGTGTCCTCTGCTCGATCTCCTCTCCTCTTGTGCAGGGACGGCCTGCCCCTCAGTCCGAGGGGTAAGCCTTTGTATCCTCTGCTCGATCTCCTTTCCTCTTGTGCAGGGACGACCTGCCCTCAGTCCGAGGGGTAAGCCTTTCCTGTGTCCTCTGCTCGATCTCCTCTTCTCTTGTGCAGCGTCGGCCTGCGCCTCTGTCCGAGGGGCGAGCCGTTCTCCGTTACCTACCTGTGTCCTCTGCGCGATCTCCTCTCCTCTTGTGCTGACTTGTGCAGGGACGGCATGCCCCTCAGTCCGAGGGGTAAGCCTTTGTGTCCTCTGCTCGATCTCCTCTTCTCTTGTGCTGACTTGTGCAGCGACGGCCTGCCCCTCAGTCCGAGGGGTAAGCCTTTGTGTCCTCTGCTCGATCTCCTCTCCTCTTGTGCAGGGACGGCCTGCCCCTCAGTCCGAGGGGTAAGCCTTTGTGTCCTCTGCTCGATCTCCTCTCCTCTTGTGCAGGGACGACCTGCCCCTCAGTCCGAGGGGTAAGCCTTTGTGTCCTCTGCTCGATCTCCTCTTCTCTTGTGCAGCGTCGGCCTGCCCCTCAGTCCGAGGGGCGAGCCGTTCTCCGTTACCTACCTGTGTCCTCTGCGCAATCTCCTCTCCTCTTGTGCTGACTTGTGCAGGGACGGCCTGCCCCTCAGTCCGAGGGGTAAGCCTTTGTGTCCTCTGCTCGATATCCTCTCCTCTTGTGCAGGGACGGCCTGCCCCTCAGTCCGAGGGGTAAGCCTTTGTGTCCTCTGCTCGATCTCCTCTCCTCTTGTGCAGGGACGACCTGCCCCTCAGTCCGAGGGGTAAGCCTTTGTGTCCTCTGCTCGATCTCCTCTTCTCTTGTGCTGACTTGTGCAGCGACGGCCTGCCCCTCAGTCCGAGGGGCGAGCCGTTCTCCGTTACCTACCTGTGTCCTCTGCGCGATCTCCTCTCCTCTTGTGCTGACTTGTGCAGCGACGGCCTGCCCCTCAGTCCGAGGGGCGAGCCGTTGTCAGTTACCTACCTGTGTCCTCTGCGCGATCTCCTCTCCTCTTGTGCTGACTTGTGCAGGGACGACCTGCCCCTCAGTCCGAGGGGTAAGCCTTTGTGTCCTCTGCTCGATCTCCTCTCCTCTTGTGCAGGGACGGCCTGCCCCTCAGTCCGAGGGGTAAGCCTTTGTGTCCTCGGCTCGATCTCCTCTCCTCTTGTGCAGGGACGACCTGCCCCTCCGTCCGAGGGGCGAGCCGTTCTCCGTTACCTACCTGTGTCCTCTGCGCGATCTCCTCTCCTCTTGTGCTGACTTGTGCAGGGACGGCATGCCCCTCAGTCCGAGGGGTAAGCCTTTGTGTCCTCTGCTCGATCTCCTCTTCTCTTGTGCTGATTTGTGCAGCGACGGCCTGCCCCTCAGTCCGAGGGGTAAGCCTTTGTGTCCTCTGCTCGATCTCCTCTCCTCTTGTGCAGGGGACGGCCTGCCCCTCAGTCCGAGGGGTAAGCCTTTGTGTCCTCTGCTCGATCTCCTCTCCTCTTGTGCAGGGACGACCTGCCCCTCAGTCCGAGGGGTAAGCCTTTGTGTCCTCTGCTCGATCTCCTCTTCTCTTGTGCAGCGTCGGCCTGCCCCTCAGTCCGAGGGGCGAGCCGTTCTCCGTTACCTACCTGTGTCCTCTGCGCAATCTCCTCTCCTCTTGTGCTGACTTGTGCAGGGACGACCTGCCCCTCAGTCCGAGGGGTAAGCCTTTGTGTCCTCTGCTCGATCTCCTCTCCTCTTGTGCAGGGACGGCCTGCCCCTCAGTCCGAGGGGTAAGCCTTTGTGTCCTCTGCTCGATCTCCTCTCCTCTTGTGCAGGGACGACCTGCCCCTCAGTCCGAGGGGTAAGCCTTTGTGTCCTCTGCTCGATCTCCTCTTCTCTTGTGCTGACTTGTGCAGCGACGACCTGCCCCTCAGTCCGAGGGGCGAGCCGTTCTCCGTTACCTACCTGTGTCCTCTGCGCGATCTCCTCTCCTCTTGTGCTGACTTGTGCAGCGACGGCCTGCCCCTCAGTCCGAGGGGCGAGCCGTTGTCAGTTACCTACCTGTGTCCTCTGCGCGATCTCCTCTCCTCTTGTGCTGACTTGTGCAGGGACGACCTGCCCCTCAGTCCGAGGGGTAAGCCTTTGTGTCCTCTGCTCGATCTCCTCTCCTCTTGTGCAGGGACGGCCTGCCCCTCAGTCCGAGGGGTAAGCCTTTGTGTCCTCGGCTCGATCTCCTCTCCTCTTGTGCAGGGACGACCTGCCCCTCAGTCCGAGGGGCGAGCCGTTCTCCGTTACCTACCTGTGTCCTCTGCGCGATCTCCTCTCCTCTTGTGCTGACTTGTGCAGGGACGGCATGCCCCTCAGTCCGAGGGGTAAGCCTTTGTGTCCTCTGCTCGATCTCCTCTTCTCTTGTGCTGACTTGTGCAGCGACGGCCTGCCCCTCAGTCCGAGGGGCGAGCCGTTCTCCGTTACCTACCTGTGTCCTCTGCGCGATCTCCTCTCCTCTTGTGCTGACTTGTGCAGGGACGGCATGCCCCTCAGTCCGAGGGGTAAGCCTTTGTGTCCTCTGCTCGATCTCCTCTCCTCTTGTGCAGGGACGGCCTGCCCCTCAGTCCGAGGGGTAAGCCTTTGTGTCCTCTGCTCGATCTCCTTTCCTCTTGTGCAGGGACGACCTGCCCCTCAGTCCGAGGGGTAAGCCTTTGTGTCCTCTGCTCGATCTCCTCTTCTCTTGTGCAGCGTCGGCCTGCGCCTCAGTCCGAGGGGCGAGCCGTTCTCCGTTACCTACCTGTGTCCTCTGCGCGATCTCCTCTCCTCTTGTGCTGACTTGTGCAGGGACGGCATGCCCCTCAGTCCGAGGGGTAAGCCTTTGTGTCCTCTGCTCGATCTCCTCTTCTCTTGTGCTGACTTGTGCAGCGACGGCCTGCCCCTCAGTCCGAGGGGCGAGCCGTTCTCCGTTACCTACCTGTGTCCTCTGCGCGATCTCCTCTCCTCTTGTGCTGACTTGTGCAGGGACGGCATGCCCCTCAGTCCGAGGGGTAAGCCTTTGTGTCCTCTGCTCGATCTCCTCTTCTCTTGTGCTGATTTGTGCAGCGACGGCCTGCCCCTCAGTCCGAGGGGCGAGCCGTTGTCAGTTACCTACCTGTGTCCTCTGCGCGATCTCCTCTCCTCTTGTGCTGACTTGTGCAGGGACGACCTGCCCCTCAGTCCGAGGGGTAAGCCTTTGTGTCCTCTGCTCGATCTCCTCTCCTCTTGTGCAGGGACGGCCTGCCCCTCAGTTCGAGGGGTAAGCCTTTGTGTCCTCTGCTCGATCTCCTCTTCTCTTGTGCAGTGTCGGCCTGCCCCTCAGTCCGAGGGGCGAGCCGTTCTCCGTTACCTACCTGTGTCCTCTGCGCAATCTCCTCTCCTCTTGTGCTGACTTGTGCAGCGACGGCCTGCCCCTCAGTCCGAGGGGCGAGCCGTTGTCAGTTACCTACCTGTGTCCTCTGCGCGATCTCCTCTCCTCTTGTGCTGACTTGTGCAGGGACGACCTGCCCCTCAGTCCGAGGGGTAAGCCTTTGTGTCCTCTGCTCGATCTCCTCTCCTCTTGTGCAGGGACGGCCTGCCCCTCAGTCCGAGGGGTAAGCCTTTGTGTCCTCTGCTCGATCTCCTCTCCTCTTGTGCAGGGACGACCTGCCCCTCAGTCCGAGGGGCGAGCCGTTCTCCGTTACCTACCTGTGTCGTCTGCGCGATCTCCTCTCCTCTTGTGCTGACTTGTGCAGGGACGGCATGCCCCTCAGTCCGAGGGGTAAGCCTTTGTGTCCTCTGCTCGATCTCCTCTCCTCTTGTGCAGCGACGGCCTGCCCCTCAGTCCGAGGGGCGAGCCGTTGTCAGTTACCTACCTGTGTCCTCTGCGCGATCTCCTCTCCTCTTGTGCTGACTTGTGCAGGGACGACCTGCCCCTCAGTCCGAGGGGTAAGCCTTTGTGTCCTCTGCTCGATCTCCTCTTCTCTTGTGCAGCGTCGGCCTGCCCCTCAGTCCGAGGGGCGAGCCGTTCTCCGTTACCTACCTGTGTCCTCTGCGCGATCTCCTCTCCTCTAGTGCAGGGACGGCCTGCCCCTCAGTCCGAGGGGTAAGCCTTTGTGTCCTCTGCTCGATCTCCTTTCCTCTTGTGCAGGGACGACCTGCCCCTCAGTCCGAGGGGTAAGCCTTTGTGTCCTCTGCTCGATCTCCTCTTCTCTTGTGCAGCGTCGTCCTGCGCCTCAGTCCGAGGGGCGAGCCGTTCTCCGTTACCTACCTGTGTCCTCTGCGCGATCTCCTCTCCTCTTGTGCTGACTTGTGCAGGGACGGCATGCCCCTCAGTCCGAGGGGTAAGCCTTTGTGTCCTCTTCTCGATCTCCTCTCCTCTTGTGCAGGGACGACCTGCCCCTCAGTCCGAAGGGTAAGCCTTTGTGTCCTCTGCTCGATCTCCTCTTCTCTTGTGCAGCATCGGCCTGCCCCTCAGTCCGTGGGGCGAGCCGTTCCCCGTTACCTACCTGTGTCCTCTGCGTGATCTCCTCTCCTCTTGTGCTGACTTGTGCAGGGATGGCATGCCCCTCAGTCCGAGGGGTAAGCCTTTGTGTCCTCTGCTCGATCTCCTCTTCTCTTGTGCTGACTTGTGCATCGACGGCCTGCCCCTCAGTCCGAGGGGCGAGCCGTTCTCCGTTACCTACCTGTGTCCTCTGCGCGAACTCCTCTCCTCTTGTGCTGACTTGTGCAGGGACGGCCTGCCCTCAGTCCGAGGGGTAAGCCTTTGTGTCCTGTGCTCGATCTCCTCTCCTCTTGTGCAGGGACGACCTGCCCCTCAGTCCGAGGGGTAAGCCTTTGTGTCCTCTGCTCGATATCCTCTTCTCTTGTGCAGCATCGGCCTGCCCCTCAGTCCGAGGGGCGAGCAGTTCTCCGTTACCTACCTGTGTCCTCTGCGCGATCTCCTCTCCTCTTGTGCTGACTTGTGCAGGGACGGCATGCCCCTCAGTCCGAGGGGTAAGCCTTTGTGTCCTCTGCTCGATCTCCTCTCCTCTTGTGCAGGGACGACCTGCTCCTCAGTCCGAGGGGTAAGCCTTTGTGTCCTCTGCTCGATCTCCTCTTCTCTTGTGCAGTGTCGGCCTGCCCCTCAGTCCGAGGGGCGAGCCGTTCTCCGTTACCTACCTGTGTCCTCTGCGCGATCTCCTCTCCTCTTGTGCTGACTTGTGCAGCGACGGCCTGCCCCTCAGTCCGAGGGGAGAGCCGTTGTCAGTTACCTACCTGTGTCCTCTGCGCGATCTCCTCTCCTCTTGTGCTGACTTGTGCAGGGACGACCTGCCCCTCAGTCCGAGGGGTAAGCCTTTGTGTCCTCTGCTCGATCTCCTCTCCTCTTGTGCAGGGACGGCCTGCCCCTCAGTCCGAGGGGTAAGCCTTTGTGTCCTCTGCTCGATCTCCTCTCCTCTTGTGCAGGGACGACCTGCCCCTCAGTCCAGGGGCGAGCCATTCTCCGTTACCTACCTGTGTCGTCTGCGCGATCTCCTCTCCTCTTGTGCTGACTTGTGCAGGGACGGCATGCCCCTCAGTCCGAGGGGTAAGCCTTTGTGTCCTCTGCTCGATCTCCTCTTCTCTTGTGCTGATTTGTGCAGCGACGGCCTGCCCCTCAGTCCGAGGGGCGAGCCGTTGTCAGTTACCTACCTGTGTCCTCTGCGCGATCTCCTCTCCTCTTGTGCTGACTTGTGCAGGGACGACCTGCCCCTCAGTCCGAGGGGTAAGCCTTTGTGTCCTCTGCTCGATCTCCTCTCCTCTTGTGCAGGGACGGCCTGCCCTCAGTCCGAGGGGTAAGCCTTTGTGTCCTCTGCTCGATCTCCTCTCCTCTTGTGCAGGGACGACCTGCCCCTCAGTCCGAGGGGTATGCCTTTGTGTCCTCTGCTCGATCTCCTCTTCTCTTGTGCAGTGTCGGCCTGCCCCTCAGTCCGAGGGGCGAGCCGTTCTCCGTTACCTACCTGTGTCCTCTGCGCGATCTCCTCTCCTCTTGTGCTGACTTGTGCAGCGACGGCCTGCCCCTCAGTCCGAGGGGCGAGCCGTTGTCAGTTACCTACCTGTGTCCTCTGCGCGATCTCCTCTCCTCTTGTGCTGACTTGTGCAGGGGACCTGCCCCTCAGTCCGAGGGGTAAGCCTTTGTGTCCTCTGCTCGATCTCCTCTCCTCTTGTGCAGGGACGGCCTGCCCCTCAGTCCGAGGGGTAAGCCTTTGTGTCCTCTGCTCGATCTCCTCTCCTCTTGTGCAGGGACGACCTGCCCCTCAGTCCGAGGGGCGAGCCGTTCTCCGTTACCTACCTGTGTCCTCTGCGCGATCTCCTCTCCTCTTGTGCTGACTTGTGCAGAGACGGCATGCCCCTCAGTCCGAGGGGTAAGCCTTTGTGTCCTCTGCTGATCTCCTCAGCGACGGCCTGCCCCTCAGTCCGAGGGGCGAGCCGTTCTCAGTTACCTACCTGTGTCCTCTGCGCGATCTCCTCTCCTCTTGTGCTGACTTGTGCAGGGACGACCTGCCCCTCAGTCCGAGGGGTAAGCCTTTGTGTCCTCTGCTCGATCTCCTCTCCTCTTGTGCAGGGACGGCCTGCCCCTCAGTCCGAGGGTAAGCCTTTGTGTCCTCTGCTCGATCTCCTCTCCTCTTGTGCAGGGACGACCTGCCCCTCAGTCCGAGGGGCGAGCCGTTCTCCGTTACCTACCTGTGTCCTCTGCGCGATCTCCTCTCCTCTTGTGCTGACTTGTGCAGGGACGGCATGCCCCTCAGTCCGAGGGGTAAGCCTTTGTGTCCTCTGATCGATCTCCTCTCCTCTTGTGCAGCGACGGCCTGCCCCTCAGTCCGAGGGTCGAGCCGTTGTCAGTTACCTACCTGTGTCCTCTGCTCGATCTCCTCTCCTCTTGTGCTGACTTGTGCAGGGACTCTGCCCCTCAGTCCGAGGGGTAAGCCTTTGTGTCCTCTGCTCGATCTCCTCTTCTCTTGTGCAGCGTCGGCCTGCCCCTCAGTCCGAGGGGCGAGCCGTTCTCCGTTACCTACCTGTGTCCTCTGCGCGATCTCCTCTCCTCTTGTGCTGACTTGTGCAGGGACGGCATGCCCCTCAGTCCGAGGGTAAGCCTTTGTGTCCTCTTCTCGATCTCCTCTCCGCTTGTGCAGGGACGACCTGCCCCTCAGTCCGAAGGGTAAGCCTTTGTGTCCTCTGCTCGATCTCCTCTTCTCTTGTGCAGCATCGGCCTGCCCCTCAGTCCGAGGGGCGAGCCGTTCTCCGTTACCTACCTGTGTCCTCTGCGCGATCTCCTCTCCTCTTGTGCTGACTTGTGCAGGGACGGCATGCCCCTCAGTCCGAGGGGTAAGCCTTTGTGTCCTCTGCTCGATCTCCTCTTCTCTTGTGCTGACTTGTGCAGCGACGGCCTGCCCCTCAGTCCGAGGGGCGAGCCGTTCTCCGTTACCTACCTGTGTCCTCTGCGCGAACTCCTCTCCTCTTGTGCTGACTTGTGCAGGGACGGCATGCCCCCTCAGTCCGAGGGGTAAGCCTTTGTGTCCTCTGCTCGATCTCCTCTTCTCTTGTGCTGACTTGTGCAGCGACGGCCTGCCCCTCAGTCCGAGGGGCGAGCCGTTGTCAGTTACCTACCTGTGTCCTCTGCGCGATCTCCTCTCCTCTTGTGCTGACTTGTGCAGGGACGACCTGCCCCTCAGTCCGAGGGGTAAGCCTTTGTGTCCTCTGCTCGATCTCCTCTCCTCTTGTGCAGGGACGACCTGCCCCTCAGTCCGAGGGGTAAGCCTTTGTGTCCTCTGCTCGATCTCCTCTTCTCTTGTGCAGTGTCGGCCTGCCCCTCAGTCCGAGGGGCGAGCCGTTCTCCGTTACCTACCTGTGTCCTCTGCGCGATCTCCTCTCCTCTTGTGCTGACTTGTGCAGGGACGGCATGCCCCTCAGTCCGAGGGGTAAGCCTTTGTGTCCTCTGCTCGATCTCCTCTTCTCTTGTGCTGATTTGTGCAGCGACGGCCTGCCCCTCAGTCCGAGGGGCGAGCCGTTGTCAGTTACCTACCTGTGTCCTCTGCGCGATCTCCTCTCCTCTTGTGCTGACTTGTGCAGGGACGACCTGCCCCTCAGTCCGAGGGGTAAGCCTTTGTGTCCTCTGCTCGATCTCCTCTCCTCTTGTGCAGGACGGCCTGCCCCTCAGTCCGAGGGGTAAGCCTTTGTGTCCTCTGCTCGATCTCCTCTCCTCTTGTGCAGCGACGGCCTGCCCCTCAGTCCGAGGGGCGAGCCGTTGTCAGTTACCTACCTGTGTCCTCTGCGCGATCTCCTCTCCTCTTGTGCTGACTTGTGCAGGGACGACCTGCCCCTCAGTCCGAGGGGTAAGCCTTTGTGTCCTCTGCTGTCTCTCTTGTCCAGGGACGATCCCCTCAGTCCGAGGGGCGAGCCGTCTCTTACCTACCTGTCCTCTGCGCGATCTCCTCTCCTCTTGTGCTGACTTGTGCAGGGACCTGCCCCTCAGTCCGAGGGGTAAGCCTTTGTGTCCTCTGAGTGCAGCCGCCCCTCAGTCCGAGGGTCGAGCCGTTGTCAGTTACCTACCTGTGTCCTCTGCGCGATCTCCTCTCCTCTTGTGCTGACTTGTGCAGGGACGACCTGCCCCTCAGTCCGAGGGGTAAGCCTTTGTGTCCTCTGCTCGATCTCCTCTTCTCTTGTGCAGCGTCCCCTCAGTCCGAGGGGCGAGCCGTTCTCCGTTACCTACCTGTGTCCTCTGTGCGATCTCCTCTCCTCTTGTGCAGGGACGGCCTGCCCCTCAGTCCGAGGGGTAAGCCTTTGTGTCCTCTGCTCGATCTCCTTTCCTCTTGTGCAGGGACGACCTGCCCCTCAGTCCGAGGGGTAAGCCTTTGTGTCCTCTGCTCGATCTCCTCTTCTCTTGTGCAGCGTCGCCCTGCGCCTCAGTCCGAGGGGCGAGCCGTTCTCCGTTACCTACCTGTGTCCTCAGCGCGATCTCCTCTCCTCTTGTGCTGACTTGTGCAGGGACGACCTGCCCCTCAGTCCGAGGGGTAAGCCTTTGTGTCCTCTGCTCGATCTCCTCTCCTCTTGTGCAGGGACGGCCTGCCCCTCAGTCCGAGGGGTAAGCCTTTGTGTCCTCTGCTCGATCTCCTCTCCTCTTGTGCAGGGACGACCTGCCCCTCAGTCCGAGGGGTAAGCCTTTGTGTCCTCTGCTCGATCTCCTCTTCTCTTGTGCAGTGTCGGCCTGCCCCTCAGTCCGAGGGGCGAGCCGTTCTCCGTTACCTACCTGTGTCCTCTGCGCGATCTCCTCTCCTCTTGTGCTGACTTGTGCAGGGACGGCATGCCCCTCAGTCCGAGGGGTAAGCCTTTGTGTCCTCTGCTCGATCTCCTCTTCTCTTGTGCTGATTTGTGCAGCGACGGCCTGCCCCTCAGTCCGAGGGGCGAGCCGTTGTCAGTTACCTACCTGTGTCCTCTGCGCGATCTCCTCTCCTCTTGTGCTGACTTGTGCAGGGACGACCTGCCCCTCAGTCCGAGGGGTAAGCCTTTGTGTCCTCTGCTCGATCTCCTCTCCTCTTGTGCAGGGACGGCCTGCCCCTCAGTCCGAGGGGTAAGCCTTTGTGTCCTCTGCTCGATCTCCTCTCCTCTTGTGCAGGGACGACCTGCCCCTCAGTCCGAGGGGCGAGCCGTTCTCCGTTACCTACCTGTGTCCTCTGCGCGATCTCCTCTCCTCTTGTGCTGACTTGTGCAGGGACGGCATGCCCCTCAGTCCGAGGGGTAAGCCTTTGTGTCCTCTGCTCGATCTCCTCTCCTCTTGGCCTGCCCCTCAGTCCGAGGGGCGAGCCGTTGTCAGTTACCTACCTGTGTCCTCTGCGCGATCTCCTCTCCTCTTGTGCTGACTTGTGCAGGGACGACCTGCCCCTCAGTCCGAGGGGTAAGCCTTTGTGTCCTCTGCTCGATCTCCTCTCCTCTTGTGCAGGGACGGCCTGCCCTCAGTCCGAGGGGTAAGCCTTTGTGTCCTCTGCTCGATCTCCTCTCCTCTTGTGCAGGGACGACCTGCCCCTCAGTCCGAGGGGCGAGCCGTTCTCCGTTACCTACCTGTGTCCTCTGCGCGATCTCCTCTCCTCTTGTGCTGACTTGTGCAGGGACGGCCTGCCCCTCAGTCAGTCCGTGTCCTCTGAGGGGCGACGGTCTGCCCCTCAGTCCGAGGGTCGAGCCGTTGTCAGTTACCTACCTGTGTCCTCTGCGCGATCTCCTCTCCTCTTGTGCTGACTTGTGCAGGGACGACCTGCCCCTCAGTCCGAGGGGTAAGCCTTTGTGTCCTCTGCTCGATCTCCTCTTCTCTTGTGCAGGGTCGGCCTGCCCCCTCAGTCCGAGGGGCGAGCCGTTTGTGTCCTCTGCGCGATCTCCTCTCCTCTTGTGCTGAGTCTTGTGCCTCTGCTCGATCTCCTTTCCTCTTGTGCAGGGACCCTGCCCCTCAGTGCGAGGGGTAAGCCTTTGTGTCCTCTGCTCGATCTCCTCTTCTCTTGTGCTGACTTGTGCAGGGACGGCCTGCCCCTCAGTCCGAGGGGTAAGCCTTTGTGTCCTCTGCTCGATCTCCTCTTCTCTTGTGCAGCGTCGGCCTGCCCCTCAGTCAGAGGGGCGAGCCGTTCTCCGTTACCTACCTGTGTCCTCTGCGCGATCTCCTCTCCTCTTGTGCTGACTTGTGCAGGGACGGCATGCCCCTCAGTCCGAGGGGCGAGCCGTTGTCAGTTACCTACCTGTGTCCTCTGCGCGATCTCCTCTCCTCTTCTGCTGACTTGTGCAGGGACGGCATGCCCCTCAGTCCGAGGGGTAAGCCTTTGTGTCCTCTGCTCGATCTCCTCTTCTCTTGTGCTGACTTGTGCAGTGACGGCCTGCCCCTCAGTCCGAGGGGCGAGCTGTTCTCCGTTACCTACCTGTGTCCTCTGCGCGATCTCCTCTCCTCTTGTGCTGACTTGTGCAGGGACGGCATGCCCCTCAGTCCGAGGGGTAAGCCTTTGTGTCCTCTGCTCGATCTCCTCTCCTCTTGTGCAGGGACGGCCTGCCCCTCAGTCCGAGGGGTAAGCCTTTGTATCCTCTGCTCGATCTCCTTTCCTCTTGTGCAGGGACGACCTGCCCCTCAGTCCGAGGGGTAAGCCTTTGTGTCCTCTGCTCGATCTCCTCTTCTCTTGTGCAGCGTCGGCCTGCGCCTCTGTCCGAGGGGCGAGCCGTTCTCCGTTACCTACCTGTGTCCTCTGCGCGATCTCCTCTCCTCTTGTGCTGACTTGTGCAGGGACTTGCCCCTCAGTCCGAGGGGTAAGCCTTTGTGTCCTCTGCTCGATCTCCTCTTCTCTTGTGCTGATTTGTGCAGCGACGGCCTGCCCCTCAGTCCGAGGGGTAAGCCTTTGTGTCCTCTGCTCGATCTCCTCTCCTCTTGTGCAGGGACGGCCTGCCCCTCAGTCCGAGGGGTAAGCCTTTGTGTCCTCTGCTCGATCTCCTCTCCTCTTGTGCAGGGACGACCTGCCCCTCAGTCCGAGGGGTGCCTTTGTGTCCTCTGCTCGATCTCCTCTTCTCTTGTGCAGCGTCGGCCTGCCCCTCAGTCCGAGGGGCGAGCCGTTCTCCGTTACCTACCTGTGTCCTCTGCGCAATCTCCTCTCCTCTTGTGCTGACTTGTGCAGGGACGACCTGCCCCTCAGTCCGAGGGGTAAGCCTTTGTGTCCTCTGCTCGATCTCCTCTCCTCTTGTGCAGGGACGGCCTGCCCCTCAGTCCGAGGGGTAAGCCTTTGTGTCCTCTGCTCGATCTCCTCTCCTCTTGTGCAGGGACGACCTGCCCCTCAGTCCGAGGGGTAAGCCTTTGTGTCCTCTGCTCGATCTCCTCTTCTCTTGTGCTGACTTGTGCAGCGACGGCCTGCCCTCAGTCCGAGGGGCGAGCCGTTCTCCGTTACCTACCTGTGTCCTCTGCGCGATCTCCTCTCCTCTTGTGCTGACTTGTGCAGCGACGGCCTGCCCTCAGTCCGAGGGGCGAGCCGTTGTCAGTTACCTACCTGTGTCCTCTGCGCGATCTCCTCTCCTCTTGTGCTGACTTGTGCAGGGACGACCTGCCCCTCAGTCCGAGGGGTAAGCCTTTGTGTCCTCTGCTCGATCTCCTCTCCTCTTGTGCAGGGACGGCCTGCCCCTCAGTCCGAGGGGTAAGCCTTTGTGTCCTCGGCTCGATCTCCTCTCCTCTTGTGCAGGGACGACCTGCCCCTCCGTCCGAGGGGCGAGCCGTTCTCCGTTACCTACCTGTGTCCTCTGCGCGATCTCCTCTCCTCTTGTGCTGACTTGTGCAGGGACGGCATGCCCCTCAGTCCGAGGGGTAAGCCTTTGTGTCCTCTGCTCGATCTCCTCTTCTCTTGTGCTGATTTGTGCAGCGACGGCCTGCCCTCAGTCCGAGGGGTAAGCCTTTGTGTCCTCTGCTCGATCTCCTCTCCTCTTGTGCAGGGACGGCCTGCCCCTCAGTCCGAGGGGTAAGCCTTTGTGTCCTCTGCTCGATCTCCTCTCCTCTTGTGCAGGGACGACCTGCCCCTCAGTCCGAGGGGTAAGCCTTTGTGTCCTCTGCTCGATCTCCTCTTCTCTTGTGCAGCGTCGGCCTGCCCCTCAGTCCGAGGGGCGAGCCGTTCTCCGTTACCTACCTGTGTCCTCTGCGCAATCTCCTCTCCTCTTGTGCTGACTTGTGCAGGGACGACCTGCCCCTCAGTCCGAGGGGTAAGCCTTTGTGTCCTCTGCTCGATCTCCTCTCCTCTTGTGCAGGGACGGCCTGCCCCTCAGTCCGAGGGGTAAGCCTTTGTGTCCTCTGCTCGATCTCCTCTCCTCTTGTGCAGGGACGACCTGCCCCTCAGTCCGAGGGGTAAGCCTTTGTGTCCTCTGCTCGATCTCCTCTTCTCTTGTGCTGACTTGTGCAGCGACGACCTGCCCCTCAGTCCGAGGGGCGAGCTTCTCCGTTACCTACCTGTGTCCTCTGCGCGATCTCCTCTCCTCTTGTGCTGACTTGTGCAGCGACGGCCTGCCCCTCAGTCCGAGGGGCGAGCCGTTGTCAGTTACCTACCTGTGTCCTCTGCGCGATCTCCTCTCCTCTTGTGCTGACTTGTGCAGGGACGACCTGCCCCTCAGTCCGAGGGGTAAGCCTTTGTGTCCTCTGCTCGATATCCTCTCCTCTTGTGCAGGGACGGCCTGCCCCTCAGTCCGAGGGGTAAGCCTTTGTGTCCTCTGCTCGATCTCCTCTCCTCTTGTGCAGGGACGACCTGCCCCTCAGTCCGAGGGGCGAGCCGTTCTCCGTTACCTACCTGTGTCCTCTGCGCGATCTCCTCTCCTCTTGTGCTGACTTGTGCAGGGACGGCATGCCCCTCAGTCCGAGGGGTAAGCCTTTGTGTCCTCTGCTCGATCTCCTCTTCTCTTGTGCTGACTTGTGCAGCGACGGCCTGCCCCTCAGTCCGAGGGGCGAGCCGTTCTCCGTTACCTACCTGTGTCCTCTGCGCGATCTCCTCTCCTCTTGTGCTGACTTGTGCAGGACGGCATGCCCCTCAGTCCGAGGGGTAAGCCTTTGTGTCCTCTGCTCGATCTCCTCTCCTCTTGTGCAGGGACGGCCTGCCCCTCAGTCCGAGGGGTAAGCCTTTGTGTCCTCTGCTCGATCTCCTTTCCTCTTGTGCAGGGACGACCTGCCCCTCAGTCCGAGGGGTAAGCCTTTGTGTCCTCTGCTCGATCTCCTCTTCTCTTGTGCAGCGTCGGCCTGCGCCTCAGTCCGAGGGGCGAGCCGTTCTCCGTTACCTACCTGTGTCCTCTGCGCGATCTCCTCTCCTCTTGTGCTGACTTGTGCAGGGACGGCATGCCCCTCAGTCCGAGGGGTAAGCCTTTGTGTCCTCTGCTCGATCTCCTCTTCTCTTGTGCTGACTTGTGCAGCGACGGCCTGCCCCTCAGTCCGAGGGGCGAGCCGTTCTCCGTTACCTACCTGTGTCCTCTGCGCGATCTCCTCTCCTCTTGTGCTGACTTGTGCAGGGACGGCATGCCCCTCAGTCCGAGGGGTAAGCCTTTGTGTCCTCTGCTCGATCTCCTCTTCTCTTGTGCTGATTTGTGCAGCGACGGCCTGCCCCTCAGTCCGAGGGGCGAGCCGTTGTCAGTTACCTACCTGTGTCCACTGCGCGATCTCCTCTCCTCTTGTGCTGACTTGTGCAGGGACGACCTGCCCCTCAGTCCGAGGGTTAAGGCTTTGTGTCCTCTGCTCGATATCCTCTCTTCTTGTGCAGGGACGGCCTGCCCCTCAGTCCGAGGGGTAAGCCTTTGTGTCCTCTGCTCGATCTCCTCTTCTCTTGTGCAGCGTCGGCCTGCCCCTCAGTCCGAGGGGCGAGCCGTTCTCCGTTACCTACCTGTGTCCTCTGCGCAATCTCCTCTCCTCTTGTGCTGACTTGTGCAGCGACGGCCTGCCCCTCAGTCCGAGGGGGCGAGCCGTTGTCAGTTACCTACCTGTGTCCTCTGCGCGATCTCCTCTCCTCTTGTGCTGACTTGTGCAGGGACGACCTGCCCCTCAGTCCGAGGGGTAAGCCTTTGTGTCCTCTGCTCGATCTCCTCTCCTCTTGTGCAGGGACGGCCTGCCCCTCAGTCCGAGGGGTAAGCCTTTGTGTCCTCTGCTCGATCTCCTCTCCTCTTGTGCAGGGACGGGTCCGAGGGGCGAGCCGTTCTCCGTTACCTACCTGTGTCCTCTGCGCGATCTCCTCTCCTCTTGTGCTGACTTGTGCAGGGACGGCATGCCCCTCAGTCCGAGGGGTAAGCCTTTGTGTCCTCTGCTCGATCTCCTCTTCTCTTGTGCAGCGACGGCCTGCCCCTCAGTCCGAGGGGCGAGCCGTTGTCAGTTACCTACCTGTGTCCTCTGCGCGATCTCCTCTCCTCTTGTGCTGACTTGTGCAGGGACGACCTGCCCCTCAGTCCGAGGGGTAAGCCTTTGTGTCCTCTGCTCGATATCCTCTTCTCTTGTGCAGCGTCGGCCTGCCCCTCAGTCCGAGGGGCGAGCCGTTCTCCGTTACCTACCTGGGTCCTCTGCGCGATCTCCTCTCCTCTTGTGCAGGGACGGCCTGCCCCTCAGTCCGAGGGGTAAGCCTTTGTGTCCTCTGCTCAATCTCCTCTCCCCTTGTGCAGGGACGACCTGCCCCTCAGTCCGAGGGGTAAGCCTTTATGTCCTCTGCTCGATCTCCTCTTCTCTTGTGCAGCGTCGGCCTGCCCTCAGTCCGAGGGGCGAGCCGTTCTCCGTTACCTACCTGTGTCCTCTGCGCGATCTCCTCTCCTCTTGTGCTGACTTGTGCAGGGACGGCATGCCCCTCAGTCCGAGGGGTAAGCCTTTGTGTCCTCTTCTCGATCTCCTCTCCTCTTGTGCAGGGACGACCTGCCCTCAGTCCGAAGGGTAAGCCTTTGTGTCCTCTGCTCGATCTCCTCTTCTCTTGTGCAGCATCGGCCTGCCCCTCAGTCCGTGGGGCGAGCCGTTCCCCGTTACCTACCTGTGTCCTCTGCGTGATCTCCTCTCCTCTTGTGCTGACTTGTGCAGGGATGGCATGCCCCTCAGTCCGAGGGGTAAGCCTTTGTGTCCTCTGCTCGATCTCCTCTTCTCTTGTGCTGACTTGTGCATCGACGGCCTGCCCCTCAGTCCGAGGGGCGAGCCGTTCTCCGTTACCTACCTGTGTCCTCTGCGCGATCTCCTCTCCTCTTGTGCTGACTTGTGCAGGGACGGCCTGCCCCTCAGTCCGAGGGGTAAGCCTTTGTGTCCTGTGCTCGATCTCCTCTCCTCTTGTGCAGGGACGACCTGCCCCTCAGTCCGAGGGGTAAGCCTTTGTGTCCTCTGCTCGATATCCTCTTCTCTTGTGCAGCATCGGCCTGCCCCTCAGTCCGAGGGGCGAGCAGTTCTCCGTTACCTACCTGTGTCCTCTGCGCGATCTCCTCTCCTCTTGTGCTGACTTGTGCAGGGACGGCATGCCCCTCAGTCCGAGGGGTAAGCCTTTGTGTCCTCTGCTCGATCTCCTCTCCTCTTGTGCAGGGACGACCTGCTCCTCAGTCCGAGGGGTAATCCTCTGCTGATCTCCTCTTCTCTTGTGCAGTGTCGGCCTGCCCCTCAGTCCGAGGGGCGAGCCGTTCTCCGTTACCTACCTGTGTCCTCTGCGCGATCTCCTCTCCTCTTGTGCTGACTTGTGCAGCGACGGCCTGCCCCTCAGTCCGAGGGGAGAGCCGTTGTCAGTTACCTACCTGTGTCCTCTGCGCGATCTCCTCTCCTCTTGTGCTGACTTGTGCAGGGACGACCTGCCCCTCAGTCCGAGGGGTAAGCCTTTGTGTCCTCTGCTCGATCTCCTCTCCTCTTGTGCAGGGACGGCCTGCCCCTCAGTCCGAGGGGTAAGCCTTTGTGTCCTCTGCTCGATCTCCTCTCCTCTTGTGCAGGGACGACCTGCCCCTCAGTCCAGGGGCGAGCCATTCTCCGTTACCTACCTGTGTCGTCTGCGCGATCTCCTCTCCTCTTGTGCTGACTTGTGCAGGGACGGCATGCCCCTCAGTCCGAGGGGTAAGCCTTTGTGTCCTCTGCTCGATCTCCTCTTCTCTTGTGCTGATTTGTGCAGCGACGGCCTGCCCCTCAGTCCGAGGGGCGAGCCGTTGTCAGTTACCTACCTGTGTCCTCTGCGCGATCTCCTCTCCTCTTGTGCTGACTTGTGCAGGGACGACCTGCCCCTCAGTCCGAGGGGTAAGCCTTTGTGTCCTCTGCTCGATCTCCTCTCCTCTTGTGCAGGGACGGCCTGCCCCTCAGTCCGAGGGGTAAGCCTTTGTGTCCTCTGCTCGATCTCCTCTCCTCTTGTGCAGGGACGACCTGCCCCTCAGTCCGAGGGGTATGCCTTTGTGTCCTCTGCTCGATCTCCTCTTCTCTTGTGCAGTGTCGGCCTGCCCCTCAGTCCGAGGGGCGCCGTTCTCCGTTACCTACCTGTGTCCTCTGCGCGATCTCCTCTCCTCTTGTGCTGACTTGTGCAGCGACGGCCTGCCCTCAGTCCGAGGGGCGAGCCGTTGTGTTACCTACCTGTGTCCTCTGCGCGATCTCCTCTCCTCTTGTGCTGACTTGTGCAGGGACGACCTGCCCCTCAGTCCGAGGGGTAAGCCTTTGTGTCCTCTGCTCGATCTCCTCTCCTCTTGTGCAGGGACCCTGCCCCTCAGTCCGAGGGGTAAGCCTTTGTGTCCTCTGCTCGATCTCCTCTCCTCTTGTGCAGGGACGACCTGCCCCTCAGTCCGAGGGGCGAGCCGTTCTCCGTTACCTACCTGTGTCCTCTGCGCGATCTCCTCTCCTCTTGTGCTGACTTGTGCAGGACGGCATGCCCCTCAGTCCGAGGGGTAAGCCTTTGTGTCCTCTGCTCGATCTCCTCTCCTCTTGTGCAGCGACGGCCTGCCCCTCAGTCCGAGGGGCGAGCCGTTGTCAGTTACCTACCTGTGTCCTCTGCGCGATCTCCTCTCCTCTTGTGCTGACTTGTGCAGGGACGACCTGCCCCTCAGTCCGAGGGGTAAGCCTTTGTGTCCTCTGCTCGATCTCCTCTCCTCTTGTGCAGGGACGGCCTGCCCCTCAGTCCGAGGGGTAAGCCTTTGTGTCCTCTGCTCGATCTCCTCTCCTCTTGTGCAGGGACGACCTGCCCCTCAATCCGAGGGGCGAGCCGTTCTCCGTTACCTACCTGTGTCCTCTGCGCGATCTCCTCTCCTCTTGTGCTGACTTGTGCCGGCATGCCCCTCAGTCCGAGGGGTAAGCCTTTGTGTCCTCTGATCGATCTCCTCTCCTCTTGTGCAGCGACGGCCTGCCCCTCAGTCCGAGGGGCGAGCCGTTGTCAGTTACCTACCTGTGTCCTCTGCGCGATCTCCTCTCCTCTTGTGCTGACTTGTGCAGGGACGACCTGCCCCTCAGTCCGAGGGGTAAGCCTTTGTGTCCTCTGCTCGATCTCCTCTTCTCTTGTGCAGCGTCGGCCTGCCCCTCAGTCCGAGGGGCGAGCCGTTCTCCGTTACCTACCTGTGTCCTCTGCGCGATCTCCTCTCCTCTTGTGCTGACTTGTGCAGGGACGGCATGCCCCTCAGTCCGAGGGGTAAGCCTTTGTGTCCTCTTCTCGATCTCCTCTCCGCTTGTGCAGGGACGACCTGCCCCTCAGTCCGAAGGGTAAGCCTTTGTGTCCTCTGCTCGATCTCCTCTTCTCTTGTGCAGCATCGGCCTGCCCCTCAGTCCGAGGGGCGAGCCGTTCTCCGTTACCTACCTGTGTCCTCTGCGCGATCTCCTCTCCTCTTGTGCTGACTTGTGCAGGGACGGCATGCCCCTCAGTCCGAGGGGTAAGCCTTTGTGTCCTCTGCTCGATCTCCTCTTCTCTTGTGCTGACTTGTGCAGCGACGGCCTGCCCCTCAGTCCGAGGGGCGAGCCGTTCTCCGTTACCTACCTGTGTCCTCTGCGCGATCTCCTCTCCTCTTGTGCTGACTTGTGCAGGGACGGCATGCCCCTCAGTCCGAGGGGTAAGCCTTTGTGTCCTCTGCTCGATCTCCTCTTCTCTTGTGCTGACTTGTGCAGCGACGGCCTGCCCCTCAGTCCGAGGGGCGAGCCGTTGTCAGTTACCTACCTGTGTCCTCTGCGCGATCTCCTCTCCTCTTGTGCTGACTTGTGCAGGGACGACCTGCCCCTCAGTCCGAGGGGTAAGCCTTTGTGTCCTCTGCTCGATCTCCTCTCCTCTTGTGCAGGGACGACCTGCCCCTCAGTCCGAGGGGTAAGCCTTTGTGTCCTCTGCTCGATCTCCTCTTCTCTTGTGCAGTGTCGGCCTGCCCCTCAGTCCGAGGGGCGAGCCGTTCTCCGTTACCTACCTGTGTCCTCTGCGCGATCTCCTCTCCTCTTGTGCTGACTTGTGCAGGGACGGCATGCCCCTCAGTCCGAGGGGTAAGCCTTTGTGTCCTCTGCTCGATCTCCTCTTCTCTTGTGCTGACTTGTGCAGCGACGGCCTGCCCCTCAGTCCGAGGGGCGAGCCGTTGTCAGTTACCTACCTGTGTCCACTGCGCGATCTCCTCTCCTCTTGTGCTGACTTGTGCAGGGACGACCTGCCCCTCAGTCCGAGGGGTAAGCCTTTGTGTCCTCTGCTCGATATCCTCTCCTCTTGTGCAGGGACGGCCTGCCCCTCAGTCCGAGGGGTAAGCCTTTGTGTCCTCTGCTCGATCTCCTCTCCTCTTGTGCAGCGACGGCCTGCCCCTCAGTCCGAGGGGCGAGCCGTTGTCAGTTACCTACCTGTGTCCACTGCGCGATCTCCTCTCCTCTTGTGCTGACTTGTGCAGGGACGACCTGCCCCTCAGTCCGAGGGGTAAGCCTTTGTGTCCTCTGCTCGATCTCCTCTCCTCTTGTGCAGGGACGACCTGCCCCTCAGTCCGGGGCGAGCCGTTCTCCGTTACCTACCTGTGTCCTCTGCGCGATCTCCTCTCCTCTTGTGCTGACTTGTGCAGGGACGGCATGCCCCTCAGTCCGAGGGGTAAGCCTTTGTGTCCTCTGATCGATCTCCTCTCCTCTTGTGCAGCGACGGCCTGCCCCTCAGTCCGAGGGTCGAGCCGTTGTCAGTTACCTACCTGTGTCCTCTGCGCGATCTCCTCTCCTCTTGTGCTGACTTGTGCAGGGACGACCTGCCCCTCAGTCCGAGGGGTAAGCCTTTGTGTCCTCTGCTCGATCTCCTCTTCTCTTGTGCAGCGTCGGCCTGCCCCTCAGTCCGAGGGGCGAGCCGTTCTCCGTTACCTACCTGTGTCCTCTGCGCGATCTCCTCTCCTCTTGTGCAGGGACGGCCTGCCCCTCAGTCCGAGGGGTAAGCCTTTGTGTCCTCTGCTCGATCTCCTTTCCTCTTGTGCAGGGACGACCTGCCCCTCAGTCCGAGGGGTAAGCCTTTGTGTCCTCTGCTCGATCTCCTCTTCTCTTGTGCAGCGTCGGCCTGCCCTCAGTCCGAGGGGCGAGCCGTTCTCCGTTACCTACCTGTGTCCTCTGCGCGATCTCCTCTCCTCTTGTGCTGACTTGTGCAGGGACGACCTGCCCCTCAGTCCGAGGGGTAAGCCTTTGTGTCCTCTGCTCGATCTCCTCTCCTCTTGTGCAGGGACGGCCTGCCCCTCAGTCCGAGGGGTAAGCCTTTGTGTCCTCTGCTGTCTCCTCTCCTCTTGTGCAGGGACGACCTGCCCCTCAGTCCGAGGGGTAAGCCTTTGTGTCCTCTGCTCGATCTCCTCTTCTCTTGTGCAGTGTCGGCCTGCCCCTCAGTCCGAGGGGCGAGCCGTTCTCCGTTACCTACCTGTGTCCTCTGCGCGATCTCCTCTCCTCTTGTGCTGACTTGTGCAGGGACGGCATGCCCCTCAGTCCGAGGGGTAAGCCTTTGTGTCCTCTGCTCGATCTCCTCTTCTCTTGTGCTGATTTGTGCAGCGACGGCCTGCCCCTCAGTCCGAGGGGCGAGCCGTTGTCAGTTACCTACCTGTGTCCTCTGCGCGATCTCCTCTCCTCTTGTGCTGACTTGTGCAGGGACGACCTGCCCCTCAGTCCGAGGGGTAAGCCTTTGTGTCCTCTGCTCGATCTCCTCTCCTCTTGTGCAGGGACGGCCTGCCCCTCAGTCCGAGGGGTAAGCCTTTGTGTCCTCTGCTCGATCTCCTCTCCTCTTGTGCAGGGACGACCTGCCCCTCAGTCCGAGGGGCGAGCCGTTCTCCGTTACCTACCTGTGTCCTCTGCGCGATCTCCTCTCCTCTTGTGCTGACTTGTGCAGGGACGGCATGCCCCTCAGTCCGAGGGGTAAGCCTTTGTGTCCTCTGCTCGATCTCCTCTCCTCTTGTGCAGCGACGGCCTGCCCCTCAGTCCGAGGGGCGAGCCGTTGTCAGTTACCTACCTGTGTCCTCTGCGCGATCTCCTCCTCTTGTGCTGACTTGTGCAGGGACGACCTGCCCCTCAGTCCGAGGGGTAAGCCTTTGTGTCCTCTGCTCGATCTCCTCTCCTCTTGTGCAGGGACGGCCTGCCCCTCAGTCCGAGGGGTAAGCCTTTGTGTCCTCTGCTCGATCTCCTCTCCTCTTGTGCAGGGACGACCTGCCCCTCAGTCCGAGGGGCGAGCCGTTCTCCGTTACCTACCTGTGTCCTCTGCGCGATCTCCTCTCCTCTTGTGCTGACTTGTGCAGGGACGGCATGCCCCTCAGTCCGAGGGGTAAGCCTTTGTGTCCTCTGCTCGATCTCCTCTTCTCTTGTGCAGCGTCGGCCTGCCCCTCAGTCCGAGGGTCGAGCCGTTGTCCGTTACCTACCTGTGTCCTCTACGCGATCTCCTCTTCTCTTGTGCTGACTTGTGCAGGGACGGCCTGCCCCTCAGTCCGAGGGGTAAGCCTTTGTGTCCTCTGCTCGATCTCCTCTTCTCTTGTGCAGCGTCGGCCTGCCCCTCAGTCCGAGGGGCGAGCCATTGTCCGTTACCTACCTGTGTCCTCTGCTCGATCTTCTATTCTCTTGTGCAGGGACGGCCTGCCCCTCAGTCCGAGGGGTGCCTGTGTCCTCTGCTCGATCTCCTTTCCTCTTGTGCAGGGACGACCTGCCCCTCAGTCCGAGGGGTAAGCCTTTGTGTCCTCTGCTCGATCTCCTCTTCTCTTGTGCTGACTTGTGCAGCGACGGCCTGCCCCTCAGTCCGAGGGGCGAGCCGTTGTCAGTTACCTACCTGTGTCCTCTGCGCGATCTCCTCTCCTCTTGTGCTGACTTGTGCTGCCCCTCAGTCCGAGGGGTAAGCCTTTGTGTCCTCTGCTCGATATCCTCTCCTCTTGTGCAGGGACGGCCTGCCCCTCAGTCCGAGGGGTAAGCCTTTGTGTCCTCTGCTCGATCTCCTCTCCTCTTGTGCAGGGACGACCTGCCCCTCAGTCCAGGGGTAAGCCTTTGTGTCCTCTGCTCGATCTCCTCTTCTCTTGTGCAGCGGACGGCCTGCCCCTCAGTCCGAGGGGCGAGCCGTTCTCCGTTACCTACCTGTGTCCTCTGCGCGAACTCCTCTCCTCTTGTGCTGACTTGTGCAGGGACGGCATGCCCCTCAGTCCGAGGGGTAAGCCTTTGTGTCCTCTGCTCGATCTCCTCTTCTCTTGTGCTGACTTGTGCAGCGACGGCCTGCCCCTCAGTCCGAGGGGCGAGCCGTTGTCAGTTACCTACCTGTGTCCTCTGCGCGATCTCCTCTCCTCTTGTGCTGACTTGTGCAGGGACGACCTGCCCCTCAGTCCGAGGGGTAAGCCTTTGTGTCCTCTGCTCGATCTCCTCTCCTCTTGTGCAGGGACGGCCTGCCCCTCAGTCCGAGGGGTAAGCCTTTGTGTCCTCTGCTCGATCTCCTCTCCTCTTGTGCAGGGACGACCTGCCCCTCAGTCCGAGGGGTAAGCCTTTGTGTCCTCTGCTCGATCTCCTCTTCTCTTGTGCAGCGTCGGCCTGCCCCTCAGTCCGAGGGGCGAGCCGTTCTCCGTTACCTACCTGTGTCCTCTGCGCGATCTCCTCTCCTCTTGTGCTGACTTGTGCAGGGACGGCATGCCCCTCAGTCCGAGGGGTAAGCCTTTGTGTCCTCTGCTCGATCTCCTCTTCTCTTGTGCTGACTTGTGCAGCGACGGCCTGCCCCTCAGTCCGAGGGGCGAGCCGTTGTCAGTTACCTACCTGTGTCCACTGCGCGATCTCCTCTCCTCTTGTGCGGACTTGTGCAGGGAGGACCTGCCCCTCAGTCCGAGGGGTAAGCCTTTGTGTCCTCTGCTCGATCTCCTCTCCTCTTGTGCAGGGACGACCTGCCCCTCAGTCCGAGGGGTAAGCCTTTGTGTCCTCTGCTCGATCTCCTCTTCTCTTGTGCAGCGACGGCCTGCCCCTCAGTCCGAGGGGCGAGCCGTTCTCCGTTACCTACCTGTGTCCTCTGCGCGATCTCCTCTCCTCTTGTGCTGACTTGTGCAGGGACCTGCCCCTCAGTCCGAGGGGTAAGCCTTTGTGTCCTCTGCTCGATCTCCTCTTCTCTTGTGCAGCGTCGGCCTGCCCCTCAGTCCGAGGGGCGAGCCGTTCTCCGTTACCTACCTGTGTCCTCTGCGCGATCTCCTCTCCTCTTGTGCTGACTTGTGCAGGGACGGCATGCCCCTCAGTCCGAGGGGTAAGCCTTTGTGTCCTCTGCTCGATCTCCTCTTCTCTTGTGCTGACTTGTGCAGGTACGGCATGCCCCTCAGTCCGAGGGGTAAGCCTTTGTGTCCTCTGCGCGATCTCCTCTCCTCTTGTGCTGACTTGTGCAGGGACGACCTGCCCCTCAGTCCGAGGGGTAAGCCTTTGTGTCCTCTGCTCGATATCCTCTCCTCTTGTGCAGGGACGACCTGCCCCTCAGTCCGAGGGGTAAGCCTTTGTGTCCTCTGCTCGATCTCCTCTTCTCTTGTGCAGCGTCGGCCTGCCCCTCAGTCCGAGGGGCGAGCCGTTCTCCGTTACCTACCTGTGTCCTCTGCGCGATCTCCTCTCCTCTTGTGCTGACTTGTGCAGGGACGGCATGCCCCTCAGTCCGAGGGGTAAGCCTTTGTGTCCTCTGCTCGATCTCCTCTTCTCTTGTGCTGACTTGTGCAGCGACGGCCTGCCCCTCAGTCCGAGGGGCGAGCCGTTGTCAGTTACCTACCTGTGTCCTCTGCGCGATCTCCTCTCCTCTTGTGCTGACTTGTGCAGGGACGACCTGCCCCTCAGTCCGAGGGGTAAGCCTTTGTGTCCTCTGCTCGATCTCCTCTCCTCTTGTGCAGGGACGGCCTGCCCCTCAGTCCGAGGGGTAAGCCTTTGTGTCCTCTGCTCGATCTCCTCTCCTCTTGTGCAGGGACGACCTGCCCCTCAGTCCGAGGGGTAAGCCTTTGTGTCCTCTGCTCGATCTCCTCTTCTCTTGTGCAGCGTCGGCCTGCCCCTCAGTCCGAGGGGCGAGCCGTTCTCCGTTACCTACCTGTGTCCTCTGCGCGATCTCCTCTCCTCTTGTGCTGACTTGTGCAGGGACGGCCTGCCCCTCAGTCCGAGGGGTAAGCCTTTGTGTCCTGTGCTCGATATCCTCTTCTCTTGTGCTGACTTGTGCCGACGGCCTGCCCCTCAGTCCGAGGGGCGAGCCGTTGTCAGTTACCTACCTGTGTCCACTGCGCGATCTCCTCTCCTCTTGTGCTGACTTGTGCAGGGACGACCTGCCCCTCAGTCCGAGGGGTAAGCCTTTGTGTCCTCTGCTCGATATCCTCTCCTCTTGTGCAGGGACGGCCTGCCCCTCAGTCCGAGGGGTAAGCCTTTGTGTCCTCTGCTCGATCTCCTCTCCTCTTGTGCAGGGACGACCTGCCCCTCAGTCCGAGGGGTAAGCCTTTGTGTCCTCTGCTCGATCCTCTTCTCTTGTGCAGCGTCGGCCTGCCCCTCAGTCCGAGGGGCGAGCCGTTCTCCGTTACCTACCTGTGTCCTCTGCGCGATCTCCTCTCCTCTTGTGCTGACTTGTGCAGGGACGGCATGCCCCTCAGTCCGAGGGGTAAGCCTTTGTGTCCTCTGCTCGATCTCCTCTTCTCTTGTGCTGACTTGTGCAGGACGGCCTGCCCCTCAGTCCGAGGGGCGAGCCGTTGTCAGTTACCTACCTGTGTCCTCTGCGCGATCTCCTCTCCTCTTGTGCTGACTTGTGCAGGGACGACCTGCCCCTCAGTCCGAGGGGTTGTGTCCTCTGCTCGAGTGCAGGGACGGCCTGCCCCTCAGTCCGAGGGGTAAGCCTTTGTGTCCTCTGCTCGATCTCCTCTCCTCTTGTGCAGGGACGACCTGCCCCCCTCAGTCCGAGGGGTAAGCCTTTGTGTCCTCTGCTCGATCTCCTCTTCTCTTGTGCAGCGTCGGCCTGCCCCTCAGTCCGAGGGGCGAGCCGTTCTCCGTTACCTACCCGTGTCCTCTGCGCGATCTCCTCTCCTCTTGTGCTGACTTGTGCAGGGACGGCATGCCCCTCAGTCCGAGGGGTAAGCCTTTGTGTCCTCTGCTCGATCTCCTCTTCTCTTGTGCTGACTTGTGCAGCGACGGCCTGCCCCTCAGTCCGAGGGACGAGCTGTTGTCAGTTACCTACCTGTGTCCTCTGCGCAATCTCCTCTGCTCTTGTGCTGATTTGTGCAGGTACGGCATGCCCCTCAGTCCGAGGGGTAAGCCTTTGTGTCCTCTGCTCGATCTCCTCTCCTCTTGTGCAGGGACGACCTGCCCCTCAGTCCGAGGGGCGAGCCGTTGTCAGTTACCTACCTGTGTCCTCTGCGCGATCTCCTCTCCTCTTGTGCTGACTTGTGCAGGGACGACCTGCCCCTCAGTCCGAGGGGTAAGCCTTTGTGTCCTCTGCTCGATATCCTCTCCTCTTGTGCAGGGACGGCCTGCCCCTCAGTCCGAGGGGTAAGCCTTTGTGTCCTCTGCTCGATCTCCTCTCCTCTTGTGCAGGGACGACCTGCCCCTCAGTCCGAGGGGCGAGCCGTTCTCCGTTACCTACCTGTGTCCTCTGCGCGATCTCCTCTCCTCTTGTGCTGACTTGTGCAGGGACGGCATGCCCCTCAGTCCGAGGGGTAAGCCTTTGTGTCCTCTGCTCGATCTCCTCTTCTCTTGTGCTGACTTGTGCAGCGACCCTGCCCCTCAGTCCGAGGGGTAAGCCGTTTCCGTTACCTACCTGTGTCCTCTGCGCGATCTCCTCTCCTCTTGTGCTGACTTGTGCAGGGACGGCCTGCCCCTCAGTCCGAGGGGTAAGCCTTTGTGTCCTCTGCTCGATCTCCTCTTCTCTTGTGCTGACTTGTGCAGCGACGGCCTGCCCCTCAGTCCGAGGGGCGAGCCGTTCTCCGTTACTACCTGTGTCCTCTGCGCGATCTCCTCTCCTCTTGTGCTGACTTGTGCAGGGACGGCCCCCCCTCAGTCCGAGGGGTAAGCCTTTGTGTCCTCTGCTCGATCTCCTCTTCTCTTGTGCTGGTGCGGCCTGCCCCTCAGTCCGAGGGGCGAGCCGTTCTCCGTTACCTACCTGTGTCCTCTGCGCGATCTCCTCTCCTCTTGTGCTGACTTGTGCAGGGACGGCCTGCCCCTCAGTCCGAGGGGTAAGCCTTTGTGTCCTCTACTCGATCTCCTCTCCTCTTGTGCTGACTTGTGCAGCGACGGCCTGCCCCTCAGTCCGAGGGGCGAGCCGTTGTCAGTTACCTACCTGTGTCCTCTGCACGATCTCCTCTCCTCTTGTGCTGACTTGTGCAGGGACGGCCTGCCCCTCAGTCCGAGGGGTAAGCCTTTGTGTCCTCTGCTCGATCTCCTCTCCTCTTGTGCAGGGACGGCCTGCCCCTCAGTCCGAGGGGTAAGCCTTTGTGTCCTCTGCTCGATCTCCTCTCCTCTTGTGCAGGGACGACCTGCCCCTCAGTCCGAGGGGTAAGCCTTTGTGTCCTCTGCTCGATCTCCTCTTCTCTTGTGCAGCGTCGGCCTGCCCCTCAGTCCGAGGGGCGAGCCGTTCTCCGTTACCTACCTGTGTCCTCTGCGCGATCTCCTCTCCTCTTGTGCTGACTTGTGCAGGGACGGCCTGCCCCTCAGTCCGAGGGGTAAGCCTTTGTGTCCTCTGCTCGATCTCCTCTTCTCTTGTGCTGACTTGTGCAGCGACGGCCTGCCCCTCAGTCCGAGGGGCGAGCCGTTCTCCGTTACCTACCTGTGTCCTCTGCGCGATCTCCTCTCCTCTTGTGCTGACTTGTGCAGGGACGACCTGCCCCTCAGTCCGAGGGGTAAGCCTTTGTGTCCTCTGCTCGATCTCCTCTCCTCTTGTGCAGGGACGGCCTGCCCCTCAGTCCGAGGGGTTTAAGCCTGTGTCCTCTGCTCGATCTCCTCTCCTCTTGTGCAGGGACGACCTGCCCCTCAGTCCGAGGGGTAAGCCTTTGTGTCCTCTGCTCGATCTCCTCTTCTCTTGTGCAGGAGTCCGAGGGGCCCGTGCCCTCAGTCCGTCCGAGGGGCGAGCCGTTCTCAGTTACCTACCTGTGTCCTCTGCGCGATCTCCTCTCCTCTCTGTGCTGACTTGTGCAGGGACGGCCTGCCCCTCAGTCCGAGGGGTAAGCCTTTGTGTCCTCTGCTCGATCTCCTCTCTCTTGTGCTCTTGTGCAGGGGGTACGACCTGCCCCTCAGTCCGAGGGGTAAGCCTTTGTGTCCTCTGCTCGATCTCCTCTCCTCTTGTGCTGAGTGGGACGGCCTGCCCCTCAGTCCGAGGGGCGAGCCGTTCTCCGTTACCTACTGTGTCCTCTGCGCGATCTCCTCTCCTCTTGTGCTGACTTGTGCAGGGACGGCCTGCCCCTCAGTCCGAGGGGTAAGCCTTTGTGTCCTCTGCTCGATCTCCTCTCTCTTGTGCAGGGACGGCCTGCCCCTCAGTCCGAGGGGCGAGCCGTTCTCCGTTACCTACCTGTGTCCTCTGCGCGATCTCCTCTCCTCTTGTGCTGACTTGTGCAGGGACGGCATGCCCCTCAGTCCGAGGGGTAAGCCTTTGTGTCCTCTGCTCGATCTCCTCTTCTCTTGTGCTGACTTGTGCAGCGACGGCCTGCCCCTCAGTCCGAGGGGCGAGCCGTTGTCCGTTACCTACCTGTGTCCTCTGCGCGATCTCCTCTCCTCTTGTGCTGACTTGTGCAGGGACGGCTGCCCCTCAGTCCGAGGGGTAAGCCTTTGTGTCCTCTGCTCGATCTCCTCTCCTCTTGTGCAGGGACGGCCTGCCCCCTCAGTCCGAGGGGTAAGCCTTTGTGTCCTCTGCTCGATCTCCTCTCCTCTTGTGCAGCGTCGGCCTGCCCCTCAGTCCGAGGGGCGAGCCGTTCTCCGTTACCTACCTGTGTCCTCTGCGCGATCTCCTCTCCTCTTGTGCTGACTTGTGCAGGGACGGCCTGCCCCTCAGTCCGAGGGGTAAGCCTTTGTGTCCTCTGCTCGATCTCCTCTTCTCTTGTGCTGACTTGTGCAGCGACGGCCTGCCCCTCAGTCCGAGGGGTGAGCCGTTGTCAGTTACCTACCTGTGTCCTCTGCGCGATCTCCTCTCCTCTTGTGCTGACTTGTGCAGGGACGACCTGCCCCTCAGTCCGAGGGGTAAGCCTTTGTGTCCTCTGCTCGATCTCCTCTCCTCTTGTGCAGGGACGGCCTGCCCCTCAGTCCGAGGGGTAAGCCTTTGTGTCCTCTGCTCGATCTCCTCTCCTCTTGTGCAGGGACGACCTGCCCCTCAGTCCGAGGGGTAAGCCTTTGTGTCCTCTGCTCGATCTCCTCTTCTCTTGTGCAGCGTCGGCCTGCCCCTCAGTCCGAGGGGCGAGCCGTTCTCCGTTACCTACCTGTGTCCTCTGCGCGATCTCCTCTCCTCTTGTGCTGACTTGTGCAGGGACGGCATGCCCCTCAGTCCGAGGGGTAAGCCTTTGTGTCCTCTGCTCGATCTCCTCTTCTCTTGTGCTGACTTGTGCAGCGACGGCCTGCCCCTCAGTCCGAGGGGCGAGCCGTTCTCCGTTACCTACCTGTGTCTTCTGCGCGATCTCCTCTCCTCTTGTGCTGACTTGTGCAGGGACGGCCTGCCCCTCAGTCCGAGGGGTAAGCCTTTGTGTCCTCTGCTCGATCTCCTCTCCTCTTGTGCAGGGACAACCTGCCCCTCAGTCCGAGGGGTAAGCCTTTGTGTCCTCTGCTCGATCTCCTCTTCTCTTGTGCAGCGTCGGCCTGCCCCTCAGTCCGAGGGGCGAGCCGTTCTCCGTTACCTACCTGTGTCCTCTGCGCGATCTCCTCTCCTCTTGTGCTGACTTGTGCAGGGACGGCATGCCCCTCAGTCCGAGGGGTAAGCCTTTGTGTCCTCTGCTCGATATCCTCTCCTCTTGTGCAGGGACGGCCTGCCCCTCAGTCCGAGGGGTAAGCCTTTGTGTCCTCTGCTCGATCTCCTCTCCTCTTGTGCAGGGACGACCTGCCCCTCAGTCCGAGGGGTAAGCCTTTGTGTCCTCTGCTCGATCTCCTCTTCTCTTGTGCAGCGACGGCCTGCCCCTCAGTCCGAGGGGCGAGCCGTTCTCCGTTACCTACCTGTGTCCTCTGCGCGATCTCCTCTCCTCTTGTGCTGACTTGTGCAGGGACGGCATGCCCCTCAGTCCGAGGGGTAAGCCTTTGTGTCCTCTGCTCGATCTCCTCTTCTCTTGTGCTGACTTGTGCAGGTACGGCATGCCCCTCAGTCCGAGGGGTAAGCCTTTGTGTCCTCTGCGCGATCTCCTCTCCTCTTGTGCTGACTTGTGCTGGGACGACCTGCCCCTCAGTCCGAGGGGTAAGCCTTTGTGTCCTCTGCTCGATATCCTCTCCTCTTGTGCAGGGACGGCCTGCCCCTCAGTCCGAGGGTAAGCCTTTGTGTCCTCTGCTCGATCTCCTCTTCTCTTGTGCTGACTTGTGCAGGGACGGCCTGCCCCTCAGTCCGAGGGGTAAGCCTGTGTCCTCTGCTCGATCTCCTCTTCTCTTGTGCAGGGCCTGCCCCCCCTCAGTCCGAGGGGCGAGCCGTTCTCCGTTACCTACCTGTGTCCTCTGCGCGATCTCCTCTCCTCTTGTGCTGACTTGTGCAGGGACGGCCTGCCCCTCAGTCCGAGGGGTAAGCCTTTGTGTCCTCTGCTCGATATCCTCTCTCTTGTGCAGGGACGGCCTGCCCCTCAGTCCGAGGGGTAAGCCTTTGTGTCCTCTGCTCGATCTCCTCTTCTCTTGTGCTGACTTGTGCAGCGACGGCCTGCCCCTCAGTCCGAGGGGCGAGCCGTTCTCAGTTACCTACCTGTGTCCTCTGCGCGATCTCCTCTCCTCTTGTGCTGACTTGTGCAGGGACGACCTGCCCCTCAGTCCGAGGGGTAAGCCTTTGTGTCCTCTGCTCGATATCCTCTCTTCTTGTGTCCTCTGCCCCTCAGTCCGAGGGGTATCCTCCTCGATCTCTTGTGCTGACTTGTGCAGGGACGACCTGCCCCTCAGTCCGAGGGGTAAGCCTTTGTGTCCTCTGCTCGATCTCCTCTCTCTCTTGTGCAGCGTCGGCCTGCCCCTCAGTCCGAGGGGCGAGCCGTTCTCCGTTACCTACCTGTGTCCTCTGCGCGATCTCCTCTCCTCTTGTGCTGACTTGTGCAGGGACGGCATGCCCCTCAGTCCGAGGGGTAAGCCTTTGTGTCCTCTGCTCGATCTCCTCTTCTCTTGTGCTGACTTGTGCAGCGACGGCCTGCCCCTCAGTCCGAGGGGCGAGCCGTTGTCAGTTACCTACCTGTGTCCACTGCGCGATCTCCTCTCCTCTTGTGCTGACTTGTGCAGGGACGACCTGCCCCTCAGTCCGAGGGGTAAGCCTTTGTGTCCTCTGCTCGATATCCTCTCCTCTTGTGCAGGGACGGCCTGCCCCTCAGTCCGAGGGGTAAGCCTTTGTGTCCTCTGCTCGATCTCCTCTCTCTTGTGCAGCGTTGCCCCTCAGTCCGAGGGGCGAGCCGTTCTCCGTTACCTACCTGTGTCCTCTGCGCGATCTCCTCTCCTCTTGTGCTGACTTGTGCAGGGACGGCATGCCCCTCAGTCCGAGGGGTAAGCCTTTGTGTCCTCTGCTCGATCTCCTCTTCTCTTGTGCTGACTTGTGCAGCGACGGCCTGCCCCTCAGTCCGAGGGGCGAGCCGTTGTCAGTTACCTACCTGTGTCCACTGCGCGATCTCCTCTCCTCTTGTGCTGACTTGTGCAGGGACGACCTGCCCCTCAGTCCGAGGGGTAAGCCTTTGTGTCCTCTGCTCGATATCCTCTCCTCTTGTGCAGGGACGGCCTGCCCCTCAGTCCGAGGGGTAAGCCTTTGTGTCCTCTGCTCGATCTCCTCTCCTCTTGTGCAGGGACGACCTGCCCCTCAGTCCGAGGGGTAAGCCTTTGTGTCCTCTGCTCGATCTCCTCTTCTCTTGTGCAGCCTGCCCCTCAGTCCGAGGGGCGAGCCGTTCTCCGTTACCTACCTGTGTCCTCTGCGCGATCTCCTCTCCTCTTGTGCTGACTTGTGCAGGGACGGCAGGCCCCTCAGTCCGAGGGGTAAGCCTTTGTGTTCTCTGCTCGATCTCCTCTTCTCTTGTGCTGACTTGTGCAGCGACGGCCTGCCCCTCAGTCCGAGGGGCGAGCCGTTGTCAGTTACCTACCTGTGTCCACTGCGCGATCTCCTCTCCTCTTGTGCTGACTTGTGCAGGGACGACCTGCCCCTCAGTCCGAGGGGTAAGCCTTTGTGTCCTCTTCTCGATCTCCTCTCCTCTTGTGCAGGGACGACCTGCCCCTCAGTCCGAAGGGTAAGCCTTTGTGTCCTCTGCTCGATCTCCTCTTCTCTTGTGCAGCATCGGCCTGCCCCTCAGTCCGAGGGGCGAGCCGTTCTCCGTTACCTACCTGTGTCCTCTGCGCGATCTCCTCTCCTCTTGTGCTGACTTGTGCAGGGACGGCATGCCCCTCAGTCCGAGGGGTAAGCCTTTGTGTCCTCTGCTCGATCTCCTCTTCTCTTGTGCTGACTTGTGCAGCGACGGCCTGCCCCTCAGTCCGAGGGGCGAGCCGTTGCAGTTACCTACCTGTGTCCACTGCGCGATCTCCTCTCTCTCTCTTGTGCTGACTTGTGCAGGGACGACCTGCCCCTCAGTCCGAGGGGTAAGCCTTTGTGTCCTCTGCTCGATCTCCTCTCCTCTTGTGCTGACTTGTGCAGCGACGGCCTGCCCCTCAGTCCGGGGCGAGCCGTTGTCAGTTACCTACCTGTGTCCTCTGCGCGATCTCCTCTCCTCTTGTGCTGACTTGTGCAGGGACGACCTGCCCCTCAGTCCGAGGGGTAAGCCTGTGTCTCTGCTCGATCTCCTGTGCAGGGACGGCCTGCCCCTCAGTCCGAGGGGTAAGTCTTTGTGTCCTCTGCTCGATCTCCTCTCCTCTTGTGCAGGGACGACCTGCCCCTCAGTCCGAGGGGTAAGCCTTTGTGTCCTCTGCTCGATCTCCTCTTCTCTTGTGCAGCGTCGGCCTGCCCCTCAGTCCGAGGGGCGAGCCGTTGTCAGTTACCTACCTGTGTCCACTGTGCGATCTCCTCTCCTCTTGTGCGGACTTGTGCAGGGAGGACCTGCCCCTCAGTCCGAGGGGTAAGCCTTTGTGTCCTCTGCTCGATCTCCTCTTCTCTTGTGCTGACTTGTGCAGCGACGGCCTGCCCCTCAGTCCGAGGGGCGAGCCGTTGTCAGTTACCTACCTGTGTCCACTGCGCGATCTCCTCTCCTCTTGTGCGGACTTGTGCAGGGAGGACCTGCCCCTCAGTCCGAGGGGTAAGCCTTTGTGTCCTCTGCTCGATATCCTCTCCTCTTGTGCAGGGACTTGCCTGCCCCCCTCAGTCCGAGGGGTAAGCCTTTGTGTCCCTCGATCTCCTCTCCTCTTGTGCCGAGCCCCTCAGTCCGAGGGTAAGCCTTTGTGTCCTCTGCTCGATCTCCTCTTCTCTTGTGCAGCGTTGCCCCTCAGTCCGAGGGGCGAGCCGTTCTCCGTTACCTACCTGTGTCCTCTGCGCGATCTCCTCTCCTCTTGTGCTGACTTGTGCAGGGACGGCATGCCCCTCAGTCCGAGGGGTAAGCCTTTGTGTCCTCTGCTCGATCTCCTCTTCTCTTGTGCTGACTTGTGCAGCGACGGCCTGCCCCTCAGTCCGAGGGGCGAGCCGTTGTCAGTTACCTACTGTGTCCACTGCGCGATCTCCTCTCCTCTTGTGCTGACTTGTGCAGGGACGACCTGCCCCTCAGTCCGAGGGGTAAGCCTTTGTGTCCTCTGCTCGATATCCTCTCCTCTTGTGCAGGGACGGCCTGCCCCTCAGTCCGAGGGGTAAGCCTTTGTGTCCTCTGCTCGATCTCCTCTCCTCTTGTGCAGGGACGACCTGCCCCTCAGTCCGAGGGGTAAGCCTTTGTGTCCTCTGCTCGATCTCCTCTTCTCTTGTGCAGCGTCGGCCTGCCCCTCAGTCCGAGGGGCGAGCCGTTCTCCGTTACCTACCTGTGTCCTCTGCGCGATCTCCTCTCCTCTTGTGCTGACTTGTGCAGGGACGGCATGCCCCTCAGTCCGAGGGGTAAGCCTTTGTGTCCTCTGCTCGATCTCCTCTTCTCTTGTGCTGACTTGTGCAGCGACGGCCTGTGTAGTGGCAAATCGGTTCAAATATTACACAACCAGGAACTTTGTGAAAATCAATGTAGACTTTTAATACAACAGTATCTTAAGCCGGAGCGGTCCGCGGAACACACACACACTTTTTCAGAGCCCTCGCTCTGAGTTATACACCTACCATATAAGTCCCTCCCATATGCAAATTAAGTTACATCCCAATCCTGCTTGTTCAGCCCAGTAACGCCCACATCTGCTTTCGGCAGATGACAAGACCCTTCCTTTGACCTAAAGATAATATACATCCCCCTTTCCTGTGGCCTGTGTTTTAGACCCTGTAATTAACCCCATGTGTCTTTATATCTAGTTTTTAGTGTCCAGCTGCCCTAAAAATACTATACATTCCTCTATTTTACAGCCCTATGCTTTGGCTCTGTAATTAACTCTGTGTCCCTTTTGTATGTGTCTTTCATCTCCTTTAGCTTTAGGGTGCCCAGCTGTTCTGGTCGCCTTCTCTTCATATGGTTGTCTAAGATCAAACAGACTTATGCGTCTCCTGTGATGTGATTGATGCCTGCAATCCATCAGTTGGTCATTTGGCTGACCCCCTCCTTAGAGAACCTCTGATCTTTGTATATCCAGCTGGTCTAGGCGTCTATGTCACCTTCCCTTCATGTAGTCTGTTTTTAGTGTTCAACTCTTCTATATATCTTATGCATTTGTCTATGTGTTATATTTTGCACCCACATAACCCCCCTCTGGGGCTAAATAGCCCCATAATAATACAAATATAACCCTAGGACGGTGAATGAGAATACCTATGATAGACAATAAAACATAAAAACAGAGTAACACATATAATACCAACTGAACCAAACATCTCTAGTATTTCATAAGAGTAAAAGATCCAGTTAAGTATAGAAACATCAAAAAATAATACATTACATTTTGTTGTAGCATGAGCACATAAGTACATAACCTCAGGCAAGGCTATCTTAGTTTATGTGAAAAAGAAAAAATATTTCAAAATAAAAGTGACACATCATTTTAAATTTAAGCTATCAACATGATCCTCCCTCTCAGACACCTCTCCAACAAACACGATACCAACCTCTGTTAAAAGATTAAGGACATGGTCCATAGACACTTGTAACCGGGATATCCCACTGTTACCTACATGTTTGTAAATATAACCTAGCATTTTAGAAGGCAAAACTAACTTTTAATTAAAAGAAACCAGATATATCCATTGATATACCTATCAAAAACATTCAACAAAACATACTAAAACACAAGACCATAAGCAAAAATAGAAATATTAAAATCATACATAGTACCCCTGTATTTACTATGGAAAATACCCTTTTTGTGGATACGTATCAGTTGACTGTCCTATGAATTTGGAATGTCAGCATATACATGTAAACCATCCTTATGAAAACCCTGGCAAGTTGTAACCACCTCCAGAGACCACTCCATACAGGCAGTTTGGATTACCAAAAGAGCAGTCAAGGGGTCCACCAACCACATTGCATAACTGTCCATTTCCATCAGTATAGTAGCCTGGCCTACCCGGCACAGGATCAACTATCACCGGAGTGTCAGCTCTACTTACAAACATCTGTTTAACCGTTGTCTGGATCACAAGTGATTTCACCCAGGGTAAAACACAACAAAATACAATACCCAGAGCCAATAACCCCCCTCCCAGCATAAAGGCCATCCTAGCAAACATGGCTCCCCATTTCCCCAATGCTAAGTCTAACCAATCCCAAACATGAGAGTCCACCCCAGCATTTGCCTTAACCTCTGCTCGTAACCCTTTAAGTTTAGCCATAGTGATTGCAAAGGATCCATTAGGCGCAGTGTTATTGGGAATAAAGGTGCAACAATCATCCCCGAACATAACACAAACTCCACCCTTCTCTGCCAAAAGCCAATTGAGAGCCTGTCTATTTTGCCAAGACATTTTACTGGTAGCCTGTACCTGTTCCCCCAATGCCGTTAGAGCCGAGTCAGTATAGTTAATGTATCTCTGTTGGTTATAGTATATATAATTAATCCACTCTAAGTTCTTATTTGGTGTTATCCACAAAAATATAGATTCAAATCCAGATTTAACTTCATCTCTTGCCTTGAACTCCCGAGGTACCACACTAGGCTGTCCAATTGCATCAAGGTATACCTCAGTGTCTTTCTCATACGCCCACTTAACTCTAGAGTTAACATAGTCATCATGGGGTGATTTAATAATGGTTACCTGTTGAATTGCTCTAACTAAGGTACAAAGACCCATCCACCCATCTGGCAGTACATTCAACAGTTTGTTATTTCCACACATCCAGAAACTATCCGCAAGACCTCTGTCTTGATTGTTTAGCATAATAAGAGATGGCGCAACCTGAGTTATTTTACCACATAACCCTTTTCTATTCCTCACCAACCCTTTATCTTTATTTCTACGAACCCCTGCAGTCTCTAGTACCCAAATAGTATCACATTCTACAGTGGTGTTTCCTACATCAATACCTTCGGTGTTATGGCTGTAAAAACATTCATATATTCCTTTAATCACAGTGTTTCCATCTAACAAAGGTCCATTTAATTCAGTTCAAATGTTATATACAGCACAAGCCTTGTCACCCAACCCAATGTTGTTCAACACAGTCCTGCCTCTAGTGCTCCCATGGGCAATCCTACATTCTATGTCACACAAAGGAATGTAGTATTTTCTCTGAATATTGAACATTTTACATTTAACACATTTCTTCAGACGATGCAGGTTCAGGTACATTCGTTTTTCACCTCTTCTTCCTGTGTGGTGTCTTTGAACGATTCTGAGTCTGATACATCTATATCTGTCATCTTGGCAATGTTCTTGTCATGAGATAGATCATTTGAGTTTGAAAAAGAATTCCAAATCTCATTAAAGAATCCTTTTGGCTCTGATGTGTCAGGTGTCTTTGTGATTGCCGTGGTCTGCTTGCTAAGAGCAGTTGGTGTCATCTCAGTGGTAGTTGCTGTGGTCGTTACAGCAGCCGCCACCATTGTTGTCATTACTTTGGTTGTCACCAGCAGTTTTTGTTCAGGTGCTTGCATAGGACCATCCACAGAGTGGCTCCTCCGGTACAGGTTTCTTCTTCCATACAGAAACTGTCCTCTGTTCCCCTGGTTCTGTTGGAAGTGGTGAGGGAACATGAAATTTAAACCTATCAACAGGTCCTGTCTTTTTACCTCGTTCGACAGGTTCCTCTCTTCTCTTCCTGCTTTTATCATTTATCTTGATTGTGAGTGCGTGCATCATCTTCGTATTGTCCTGTCGCTCTTATTGTGTCATTGTCACTGTTCTTTCGTGGTCCTAATTCCAATGGTTCATTATGGAGATCAGGTAAGAGCTGAAAAGTCCATTTTTGGGGAAATTGCCATTTTCTTCAGCTCACTCGACTTTTCCTTCTCGTTAGTGGGGTCTCTCCTTCTTTCCTCCCCTGAAGCTCCCTCCTCAGGCCGGACTGGGCTTCCATTTGGAAGGTGTCCATTTCAGGGAAGAAATGTTCCCATTCTTTAGGCAATACCTCGGAGCCCCTCTGTAGAGGGCTTCTGTCAAAGAGGCCTGCCCCAACAGGTATATCATCAGGAGTGGCAGACATGTTACCCCCTCCCACTTCTGGGCTTTCTGGCCATACTGGAGGAAACTTTGGTCGTTTGTCTCTTTTCTTTTCAGGCTCTTTTCTTTTCAGGCTCTTTTCGGAGTGTGTTAGCTGATGCACTCGTTGTATTTGGTCTGCCATTTTCTTGAATCCTCCCCGGGGCTTTGATCGATTCCGCTGCTCCTGCTCCCTCCGGGGTCCCCTCTGGTGAATCAGCATCCTCTGTGTCCCCACCTCTGTATGGTTGTGTCCTTCTCTCCGTCGGGACTCGGGTGCAGTGGTTTAGATGATACCACGTCTTGCTTCCTTTCACTTGGACGGCCGTGTTTGTGGCTGTTGCCTCCTCGTAGGGTCCTTCTCTCCTCGGCTGATCCCACTTCCTTCGGAACACTCGACCGTAGACTGGATCTCCTGGTATCACTGGGAGAGGTCCTTCTGGTCTCCTTGGATCATCAGATGTGGAACCTCTCGTCCTGGTTCAGGTTTCTGCCTTCTTTCTGTGGGGCATTCATACTTAAAGACTTATGGCCTCTGTTCTACAATTACACCATACATTCTCTTACTTCCATCACTCATCACACAAACTGACATTCCAGCTGAAGCTGGAGAACCCTTCTCCATCTGGTTTCCTAAACAAAAGACTTGTAAAACAAAAGACACAACATGACAGTATTGACAATGTTATGTGTTATGCATGACTGTATTCATAAATACTGAAATCTTAGACCATGACAATTCCCACTCTCTCTTCACCCGACTCTATGCTTTCAGGATGTGTTTCTGCTAGACTCTACAAAAATGGAGGCCCTAATTAGCTTCCTCATGCTTTTATCCAGTCTTCCCCTTTCAGCCACAGGTTCTGAGAGGTGTTCCCAAATCATGTCATTTAAAAAAAAAAAAAATTTAGTTCCCCAATTGCTCTATATCAACTGATAAGCATGTGCATAACCTTAATCAACATTATTTATTCTTGAAGTAATTCAACACTGAATGGGCTTCCACATCGAGCCTTCAACATGTGGTTTAGGTCCAACTACCCTAATATCTATCCTTATTCACATGATACATTATCAAATAAACCAAATAACCCCCAAACTCAACCCAGTATGTCTACAGTAGAATCTAGTCTCTCTCTCTCTCTCTTTTGTTTTGTTTCACGTCCTCTGTCATGGTGTTTTCAAGCTCACCCATTATTCAGCTGGACCTTACTTCTTGTGAAACTTATGCACCCATCAAAGAGAGACATGACGATCTTTACCACTGCAGGTGCTGTACGAAGTATATCCCCAGCCTGGTGTATCTTGATGTACACTCAGTCTCCAGAATTCAGCCCATGCCGTTCCATCTGGCATCTTACTGCTCTTTTCCTGGGAACATACATACTAACACATGGGTTATTTCCTGACAACAGACTTTCTTAAATAACAGCCCTATGTAAACATTCTGTTACGTAAACATTCTGTCTCAAATACCTGACCTCTTGCCACAAAAATATTCATAATGATATCCACGTTATGGTCCCTACAGCAACTGCTGTAAGAATATCATGTACTCAGTCAAGTGTCTTCCAGTTGAAAGAATATCCAATCCTAACAAAACTAAGTCCTAAGCTTCTTCAAAATGCCACTACTTATTACTTTTACCATAATCTAGGTGTGTGTAATGTTCTATCTACCCTTAGAATTGTCTCTATTTATACAAGACCAACTATCCTTCCCCCTCTTCAAACCATCCTGTCTATCAACACACACCGCCTCCAGAAATAACACCCCCCCTGTTATCACAACCTTCATATGAGTCCCCAATGTAACCACAGTTCCTCCAACTCATAACACATAAATCACTACTCCCAATTTCCTTCCACAGTCCGATACGTACTCAAACACTCCCAAATCATCTCTAGTCAATTTATATCAGTCTCTCCTGAGATTTACCTCAAGACAAAAATAAATTGACCAAACAAGAAAAATAGTAAAGTAAATTATAATAACTGCATATTTGCAACACATCACCACTATTTGTAATGTCCTCCTCATCCCTGGGTGCCATCACACAACAGCCATTCATTCCAATGTATCACTCCAATCACAATGACATTGCTAAATAAAGAATCTAATATTCTGCAAGTTCTGTCAACCAACCCGTCTCAGGATTAGTTTCCAGAGTTTTCCCATATTCAAAACATAACTAAATGTTGTTTATAAATTGTCCAATCCAATATTCAGGATAACAGTCCTTAGTGTTTACTTTAACTCAAATTTTACCTACTCAATTTAGTTCATCATCCCTTTAATAATTAACATTATACTAAAAACTTTTAGTACCAGTAACATCTATTTTATCATGCACCTTTTTGCCTCTGTTTTTCTGTCATGAGTGGCCTGGTACTATAAGGTCATTATCCCCTTTAGTCTTTCTTCTCCCAGTACATAGCATTCCAGAGACAGTTCACAGGTCATCAGACACAGTGGTCCCACACTATTCAGCCAATAGGGTGGGTTAGAGTTCCACACACACTTGTTGTGGTGATAATCACCTTCCATGATAACTCCCTTATTCTACTGGCAATCTCTCAGATGAGCTACAGATTATGTAGTTATCAACATAACCCTTGCAGAGAATCCTACCTCAATAAACTATTTGACATAACTGTTATCCCTTGTTTACATATTTTTACATTTTATATTTTATATGCAGAAAGAACAAAGCACATTTTGTATTTACCCAAAGACCATAAC